>NC_088227.1:45369910-45477410 GCF_036934945.1 Oncorhynchus masou masou | reverse complement strand
ATGTCTGGGAGACCTGAGGAGAGGCTTGACATGTCTGGGGGACCTGAGGAGAGGTTTGACATGTCTGGGGGACCTGAGGAGAGGTTTGACATGTCTGGGGGACCTGAGGAGAGGTTTGACATGTCTGGGGACCTGAGGAGAGGTTTGACATGTCTGGGGGACCTGAGGAGAGGTTTGACATGTCTGGGAGACCTGAGGAGAGGCTTGACATGTCTGGGGGACCTGAGGAGAGGTTTGACATGTCTGGGGGACCTGAGGAGAGGTTTGACATGTCTGGGGACCTGAGGAGAGGTTTGACATGTCTGGGGGACCTGAGGAGAGGTTTGACATGTCTGGGGGACCTGAGGAGAGGTTTGACATGTCTGGGGGACCTGAGGAGAGGTTTGACATGTCTGGGGGACCTGAGGACAGGTTTGACATGTCTGGGGGACCTGAGGAGAGGTTTGACATGTCTGGAGGTCCTGGGGAGAGGTTTGACATGTCTGGGGGACCTGAGGAGAGGTTTGACATGTCTGGGGGACCTGGGGAGAGGTTTGACATGTCTGGGGGACCTGAGGAGAGGTTTGACATGTCTGGGGGACCTGAGGAGAGGTTTGACATGTCTGGAGGTCCTGGGGAGAGGTTTGACATGTCTGGGGGCCCTGAGGAGAGGTTTGACATGTCTGGGGGACCTGAGGAGAGGTTTGACATGTCTGGGGGCCCTGAGGAGAGGTTTGACATGTCTGGGGGACCTGAGGAGAGGTTTGACATGTCTGGGGGACCTGAGGAGAGGTTTGACATGTCTGGGGGACCTGAGGAGAGGTTTGACAAGTCTGGGGGACCTGACTGGGGGACCTGAGGAGAGGTTTGACATGTCTGGGGGACCTGAGGAGAGGTTTGACATGTCTGGGGGACCTGAGGAGAGGTTTGACATGTCTGGGGGATCTGAGGAGAGGTTTGACATGTCTGGGGGACCTGAGGAGAGGTTTGACATGTCTGGGGGACCTGAGGAGAGGTTTGACATGTCTGGGGGACCTGAGGAGAGGTTTGACATGTCTGGAGGTCCTGGGGAGAGGTTTGACATGTCTGGAGGTCCTGAGGAGAGGTTTGACATGTCTGGGGGACCTGAGGAGAGGTTTGACATGTCTGGGGGACCTGGGAACAGGTTTGATATGGCTTGGAAAAGGTTATTCTGGAACATTCCTCTTCATGTGTTAATTCATGTTAAAATTCCCCTCCCCAGATTCCTGGACTAAAGCCGTCTTACCGACACAGTAGGGGAAGGTTTAACAGGCCGTAAGCAAGCACGCACGCACGCACGCACACACACACACACACACTACCATAGAAACCACATAGTGATATTTCTGTGTATTTAATTTGTTAATCAGACTTCATAGTTTAGCATGGTATTGTTAAACAGAGCACATAAAGATAGTTTAGCATGGTATTGTTAAACAGAGCACATAAAGATAGTTTAGCATGGTATTGTTAAACAGAGCCTTCATAAAGTACTTTACACCCACAATGTGTTGACAAGTGGGATTAAAATGGATTAAATTGTTATTTTTCATCAACAGTCTACACAAAATATTCACACCCCTGAGTCAATACATGTTAGAATCACCTTTGGCAGTGATTACAGCCGTGAGTCTTTCTGGTACATTTCCATTTGCACAACAAAGTCTTTCTGGGTAAGTCTCTAAGAGTGATTACAGCTGTGAGTCTTTCTGTGTAAGTCTCTAAGAGTGATTACAGCTGTGAGTCTTTCTGGGTAAGTCTCTAAGAGCGATTACAGCTGTGAGTCTTTCTGGGTAAGTCTCTAAGAGTGATTACAGCTGTGAGTCTTTCTGGGTAAGTCTCTAAGAGTGATTACAGCTGTGAGTCTTTCTGGGTAAGTCTCTAAGAGCGATTACAGCTGTGAGTCTTTCTGGGTAAGTCTCTAAGAGCGATTACAGCTGTGAGTCTTTCTGGGTATGTCTCTAAGAGCGATTACAGCTGTGGGGCTTTCTGGGTATGTCTCTAAGAGCGATTACAGCTGTGGGGCTTTCTGGGTAAGCCTCTAAGAGCGATTACAGCTGTGAGTCTTTCTGGGTAAGTCTCTAAGAGCGATTACAGCCGTGAGTCTTTCTGGGTAAGTCTCTAAGAGCGATTACAGCTGTGACTCTTTCTGGGTAAGTCTCTAAGAGCTTTGCACACCTGGATTGTACAATATTTGCACATGATCATTTTTTGTGTAGTAGACCTTACAGTGAAATGCTGAATACAACAGGTGTAGTAGACCTTACAGTGAAATGCTGAATACAACAGGTGTAGTAGACCTTACAGTGAAATGCTGAATACAACAGGTGTAGTAGACCTTACAGTGAAATGCTGAATACAACAGGTGTAGTAGACCTTACAGTGAAATGCTGAATACAACAGGTGTAGTAGACCTTACAGTGAAATGCTGAATACAACAGGTGTAGTAGACCTTACAGTGAAATGCTGAATACAACAGGTGTAGTAGACCTCACAGTGAAATAACAATAGCAAGGATATATACAGGGGGTACTGGTACAAAGTCAATGTGGAGGCTATATACAGGGGGTGCCGGTACAGAGTCAATGTGGAGGCTATATACAGGGAGCACCGGTACAGAGTCAATGTGGAGGCTATATACAGGGAGCACCGGTACAGAGTCAATGTGGAGGCTATATACAGGGGGTACTGGTACAGAGTCAATGTGGAGGCTATATACAGGGAGCACCGGTACAGAGTCAATGTGGAGGCTATATACAGGGGGTACTGGTACAGAGTCAATGTGGAGGCTATATACAGGGGGTACCGGTACAGAGTCAATGTGGAGGCTATATACAGGGAGCACCGGTACAGAGTCAATGTGGAGGCTATATACAGGGGGTACCGGTACAGAGTCAATGTGGAGGCTATATACAGGGAGCACCGGTACAGAGTCAATGTGGAGGCTATATACAGGGAGCACCGGTACAGAGTCAGTGTGGAGGCTATATACAGGGGGTACCGGTACAGAGTCAATGTGGAGGCTATATACAGGGTGTTACGGTACAGAGTCAATGTGGAGGCTATATACAGGGGGTACTGGTACAGAGTCAATGTGGAGGCTATATACAGGGGGTACTGGTACAGAGTCAATGTGGAGGCTATATACAGGGGGTACTGGTACAGAGTCAATGTGGAGGCTATATACAGGGGGTACTGGTACAGAGTCAATGTGGAGGCTATATACAGGGGGTACCGGTACAGAGTCAATGTGGAGGCTATATACAGGGGGTACCGGTACAGAGTCAATGTGGAGGCTATATACAGGGGGTACTGGTACAGAGTCAATGTGGAGGCTATATACAGGGGGTGCCGGTACAGAGTCAATGTGGAGGCTATATACAGGGAGCACCGGTACAGAGTCAATGTGGAGGCTATATACAGGGAGCACCGGTACAGAGTCAATGTGGAGGCTATATACAGGGGGTACTGGTACAGAGTCAATGTGGAGGCTATATACAGGGAGCACCGGTACAGAGTCAATGTGGAGGCTATATACAGGGGGTACTGGTACAGAGTCAATGTGGAGGCTATATACAGGGGGTACCGGTACAGAGTCAATGTGGAGGCTATATACAGGGAGCACCGGTACAGAGTCAATGTGGAGGCTATATACAGGGGGTACCGGTACAGAGTCAATGTGGAGGCTATATACAGGGAGCACCGGTACAGAGTCAATGTGGAGGCTATATACAGGGAGCACCGGTACAGAGTCAGTGTGGAGGCTATATACAGGGGGTACCGGTACAGAGTCAATGTGGAGGCTATATACAGGGTGTTACGGTACAGAGTCAATGTGGAGGCTATATACAGGGGGTACTGGTACAGAGTCAATGTGGAGGCTATATACAGGGGGTACTGGTACAGAGTCAATGTGGAGGCTATATACAGGGGGTACTGGTACAGAGTCAATGTGGAGGCTATATACAGGGGGTACTGGTACAGAGTCAATGTGGAGGCTATATACAGGGGGTACCGGTACAGAGTCAATGTGGAGGCTATATACAGGGGGTACCGGTACAGAGTCAATGTGGAGGCTATATACAGGGGGTACTGGTACAGAGTCAATGTGGAGGCTATATACAGGGGGTACCGGTACAGAGTCAATGTGGAGGCTATATACAGGGGGTACCGGTACAGAGTCAATGTGGAGGCTATATACAGGGGGTACTGGTACAGAGTCAATGTGGAGGCTATATACAGGAGGTACCGGTACAGAGTCAATGTGGAGGCTATATACAGGGGGTACCGGTACAGAGTCAATGTGGAGGCTATATACAGGGTATTACGGTACAGAGTCAATGTGGAGGCTATATACAGGGGGTACCGGTACAGAGTCAATGTGGAGGCTATATACAGGGGGTACTGGTACAGAGTCAATGTGGAGGCTATATACAGGGAGCACCGGTACAGAGTCAGTGTGGAGGCTATATACAGGGGGTACTGGTACAGAGTCAATGTGGAGGCTATATACAGGGAGCACCGGTACAGAGTCAGTGTGGAGGCTATATACAGGGGGTACCGGTACAGAGTCAATGTGGAGACTATATACAGGTGGTACCACTACAGAGTCAATGTGGAGGCTATATACAGGGGGTACCGGTACAGAGTCAATGTGGAGGCTATATACAGGGGGTACCGGTACAGAGTCAATGTGGAGACTATATACAGGGGGTACCGGTACAGAGTCAATGTGGAGGCTATATACAGGGGGTACCGGTACAGAGTCAATGTGGAGGCTATATACAGGGTATTACGGTACAGAGTCAATGTGGAGGCTATATACAGGGGGTACCGGTACAGAGTCAATGTGGAGGCTATATACAGGGGGTACCGGTACAGCAGCTACGGGTGGGAGTGTGTGTGTGTGTGTGTGTGTGTGTGTGTGTGTGTGTGTGTGTGTGTGTGTGTGTGTGTGTGTGTGTGTGTGTGTGTGTGTGTGTGTGTGTGTGTGTGTGTGTGTGTGTGTGTGTGTGTGTGTGACTCAGTACCTGTGCTCTTAGGTGTGGCTGCCTTCAGGCGGATATTACTTCCCAGAGTTCCGAGGTGGGACGGGTCAGAGGTCATGCTCCGTGTCTCTGTGGCGACAGGGGCGGTGGGAGGGGACATCTCAGCTGGGGGATTCATCACCTACTGACTCTGGGGTCGGGGGAAGGTTGGAAAGAGGAGAGGAGGATGAACATATAACATCTCATCATCATCGTCATCAATAGACAGATGTGGTTCTACAGCGTGACGTCCATCTCCCAACTCATAATGCCGCCCTCCTCAAGAGTTCCAACCATCAAGAGTTCCAACTCAAGAGTTCCAACCATCAAGAGTTCCAACCATCAAGAGTTCCAACTCAAGAGTTCCAACCATCAAGAGTTCCAACCATCAAGAGTTCCAACCATCAAGAGTTCCAATTCAAGAGTTCCAACCATCAAGAGTTCCAACCATCAAGAGTTCCAACCATCAAGAGTTCTAACCATCAAGAGTTACAACCATCAAGAGTTCCAATTCAAGAGTTCCAACCATCAAGAGTTCTAACCATCAAGAGTTCCAACTCAGGAGTTCCAACCATCAAGAGTTCTAACCATCAAGAGTTCTAACCATCAAGAGTTCTAACCATCAAGAGTTCCAACTCAGGAGTTCCAACCATCAAGAGTTCTAACCATCAAGAGTTCCAACTCAGGAGTTCCAACCATCAAGAGTTCTAACCATCAAGAGTTCCAACTCAGGAGTTCCAACCATCAAGAGTTCTAACCATCAAGAGTTACAACCATCAAGAGTTCCAATTCAAGAGTTCCAACCATCAAGAGTTCCAACCATCAAGAGTTCCAACCATCAAGAGTTCCAACCATCAAGAGTTCCAACCATCAAGAGTTCCAACTCAGGAGTTCCAACCATCAAGA
This sequence comes from Oncorhynchus masou masou, assembly GCF_036934945.1. Taxonomy (NCBI): domain Eukaryota; kingdom Metazoa; phylum Chordata; class Actinopteri; order Salmoniformes; family Salmonidae; genus Oncorhynchus; species Oncorhynchus masou. The sequence continues at coordinate 45,471,477 of NC_088227.1, read as the reverse complement.
GTTCCAACCATCAAGAGTTCCAACCATCAAGAGTTCCAATTCAAGAGTTCCAACCATCAAGAGTTCCAACCATCAAGAGTTCCAACTCAGGAGTTCCAACCATCAAGAGTTCCAACTCAGGAGTTCCAACTCAGGAGTTCCAACCATCAAGAGTTCCAACTCAGGAGTTCCAACTCAGGAGTTCCAACCATCAAGAGTTCCAACTCAGGAGTTCCAACTCAGGAGTTCCAACTCAGGAGTTCCAACCCTTGCGCCACTGAAAAAGGCCTTAATTTACACAAGGGGTGTCACTTCAGGCTGAGTATTGAGTTTCAGAAATCTGCATCTGCTACACAGGCACAACAATTTATTTTATTTTTATTTTGCTATCAATCGTATATTTACAGAACTACAGCCTTCAGGCTGAAGAAGACGATTACGGGCATTAACTATAAACAGAGCCTTCAAGAAAGTATTCAGCCCCCCCTGGACTTATTCCACATTCTGTTGTGTTACAGCCTGAATTCAAAAGGGATTCTACACACAATTCCGATAACGACATCACAAATCCCCATAATGACATCACAATACCCCATAATGACATCACAATTCCCCATAATGACAAAGTGAAAACAGGTTCTTAGAATTATTGAAAATTAAATACAGAAATAACTCATTTACATAAGTAAATGACGTGACATAACCTCGAAGCATTTCACAAGCATTTCACAAGCATTCCGCAAGCATTTCACAAGCATTTCACAAGCATTCCGCAAGCATTCCGCAAGCATTCCGCAAGCATTCCGCAAGCATTTCACAAGCATTTCACAAGCATTTCACAAGCATTCCGCAAGCATTCCACAAGCATTTCACAAGCATTTCGCAAGCATTCCGCAAGCATTCCACAAGCATTTCACAAGCATTCCGCAAGCATTTCACAAGCATTTCACATGTATTTCGCAAGCATTTCACAAGTATTTCACAAGCATTTCGCAAGTATTTCACAAGCATTTCATAAGCATTTCGCAAGCATTTCACAAGCATTTCGCTACACTCGCATTAACATCTGCTAACCATGTGTATGTGACAAATACATTTTGATTTGATTTAAAAACAAGACATGGTATCAAGAACAAGATCAGATGAGCTGAAATGAGCCACACGATTCACAACATGGCAGTTTGTTGTCAATGCTGCTAGTTATCGGGCCATCCAGAACTAAAGTAGTGCACTATATAGGGAATAGGGCTCTGGTCTAAAGTAGTGCACTATATAGGGAATAGGGCTCTGGTCTAAAGTAGTGCACTATATAGGGAATAGGGCTCTGGTCTAAAGTAGTGTACTATATAGGGAATAGGGCTCTGGTCTAAAGTAGTATACTATATAGGGAATAGCGTTCTGGTCTAAAGTAGTGTACTATATAGGGAATAGGGCTCTGGTCTAAAGTAGTGTACTATATAGGGAATAGGGCTCTGGTCTAAAGTAGTGCACTATATAGGGAATAGGGCTCTGGTCTAAAGTAGTGCACTATATAGGGAATAGGGCTCTGGTCTAAAGTAGTGTACTATATAGGGAATAGGGCTCTGGTCTAAAGTAGTGTACTATATAGGGAATAGCGTTCTGGTCTAAAGTAGTGTACTATATAGGGAATAGGGCTCTGGTCTAAAGTAGTGTACTATATAGGGAATAGCGTTCTGGTCTAAAGTAGTGTACTATATAGGGAATAGCGTTCTGGTCTAAAGTAGTGTACTATATAGGGAATAGGGCTCTGGTCTAAAGTAGTGTACTATATAGGGAATAGCGTTCTGGTCTAAAGTAGTGTACTCTATAGGGAATAGGGCTCTGGTCTAAAGTAGTGTACTATATAGGGAATAGGGCTCTGGTCTAAAGTAGTGTTTTATATAGGGAATAGGGCTCTGGTCTAAAGTAGTGTACTATATAGGGAATAGGGCTCTGGTCTAAAGTAGTGTACTATATAGGGAATAGGGCTCTGGTCTAAAGTAGTGCACTATATAGGGAATAGGGCTCTGGTCTAAAGTAGTGTACTATATAGGGAATAGGGCTCTGGTCTAAAGTAGTGTACTATATAGGGAATAGGGCTCTGGTCTAAAGTAGTGTACTATATAGGGAATAGGGCTCTGGTCTAAAGTAGTGTACTATATAGGGAATAGGGCTCTGGTCTAAAGTAGTGTTCTATATAGGGAATAGGGCTCTGGTCTAAAGTAGTGCACTATATAGGGAATAGGGCTCTGGTCTAAAGTAGTGTAATGGCTCTGGTCTAAAGTAGTGCACTATATAGGGAATAGGGCTCTGGTCTAAAGTAGTGTACTATATAGGGAATAGGGCTCTGGTCTAAAGTAGTGTACTATATAGGGAATAGGGCTCTGGTCTAAAGTAGTGCACTATATAGGGAATAGGGCTCTGGTCTAAAGTAGTGTACTATATAGGGAATAGGGCTCTGGTCTAAAGTAGTGCACTATATAGGGAATAGGGCTCTGGTCTAAAGTAGTGCACTATATAGGGAATAGGGCTCTGGTCTAAAGTAGTGTACTATATAGGGAATAGGGCTCTGGTCTAAAGTAGTGTACTATATAGGGAATAGGGCTCTGGTCTAAAGTAGTGCACTATATAGGGAATAGGGCTCTGGTCTAAAGTAGTGCACTATATAGGGAATAGGGCTCTGGTCTAAAGTAGTGTACTATATAGGGAATAGGGCTCTGGTCTAAAGAGGTGTACTATATAGGGAATAGGGCTCTGGTCTAAAGTAGTGCACTATATAGGGAATAGGGCTCTGGTCTAAAGTAGTGTACTATATAGGGAATAGGGCTCTGGTCTAAAGTTGTGCACTATATAGGGAATAGGACTCTGGTCTAAAGAGGTGTACTATATAGGGAATAGGGCTCTGGTCTAAAGTAGTGTACTATATAGGGAATAGGGCTCTGGTCTAAAGTAGTGTACTATATAGGGAATAGGGCTCTGGTCTAAAGTAGTGTACTATATAGGGAATAGGGCTCTGGTCTAAAGTAGTGCACTATATAGGGAATAGGGCTCTGGTCTAAAGAGGTGTACTATATAGGGAATAGGGCTCTGGTCTAAAGTAGTGTACTATATAGGGAATAGGGCTCTGGTCGAAAGTAGTGCACTATATAGGGAATAGAGCTCTGGTCTAAAGTAGTGCACTATATAGGGAATAGGGCTCTGGTCTAAAGTAGTTCACAATATAGGGAATAGGGCTCTGGTCTAAAGTAGTGCACTATATAGGGAATAGGGCTCTGGTCTAAAGTAGTTCACAATATAGGGAATTGGGTTCTGGTCTAAAGAGGTGTACTATATAGGGAATAGGGCTCTGGTCTAAAGTAGTGCACTATATAGGGAATAGGGCTCTGGTCTAAAGTAGTGTACTATATAGGGAATAGGGCTCTGGTCTAAAGTAGTGCACTATATAGGGAATAGGGCTCTGGTCTAAAGAGGTGTACTATATAGGGAATAGGGCTCTGGTCTAAAGTAGTGTACTATATAGGGAATAGGGCTCTGGTCGAAAGTAGTGCACTATATAGGGAATAGAGCTCTGGTCTAAAGTAGTGCACTATATAGGGAATAGGGCTCTGGTCTAAAGTAGTTCACAATATAGGGAATAGGGCTCTGGTCTAAAGTAGTGCACTATATAGGGAATAGGGCTCTGGTCTAAAGTAGTTCACAATATAGGGAATTGGGCTCTGGTCTAAAGTACTGCACTATATAGGGAATAGGGCTCTGGTCTAAAGTAGTGTAATGTCTCTGGTCTAAAGTAGTGCACTATATAGGGAATAGGTTACAGGATGGTTACTATAGGTTACAGGGATGTTACTATAGGTTACAGGATGGTTACAGGGATGTTACTATAGGTTACAGGGATGTTACTATAGGTTACAGGGATGTTACTATAGGTTACAGGGATGTTACTATAGGTTACAGGGATGTTACTAATGATTACATGATGTTATTATAGGTTACAGGGTGGTTATTAATGATTACATGATGTTATTATAGGTTACAGGGTTGTTATTAATGGTTACATGATGGTATTATAGATTACAGGGATGTTATTAATGGTTACATGATGTTATTACAGGTTATAGGATGGTTATTTGGGACTAGAGACGGCCTTGATCGCACTTCATTTTCTCCCATCTAAATCTCATTTTTTGCATTTTGTCTGTATACTGCATTTCAGCTGTTAACCGCAAATGTGTACAACATCGATTAAAACTGACAGAAAATGTGTCTAGCGGGTTATAGACGGACCAGTAATGGGGTGATTATATTTACAGTATACGCTGGCAGTAGCCAGTAGCAGACCTCTCCACAGAATAAACCTGAAGGGTTGTAGCTCTTATTGTAGCTTTTCCCACAGTTAAAGTTCCACAATAAGAACCACGACAGGTCATAGTTGTGTCTTTAGAATTGTGATCTGCGGGGGTCAGTGAGTGGGCTGATTGCCCATTTCATGGACCCAAGATCCATAGGGAAGGTTGTACATTGCGATATGAATGTAAGGAATAGGCACAATAGACTGAGTTGTGAGGTGATTTCCCACTGTTAAAGGCCCAGTGTGATTTCAACAATTTTTTAAATGTTTGTGTCAAATTAACTAATTATTGTATTTTGTTGCATTTATATAATACCATTCCAATATAGTTTAGTATTATCAAATACAATTGTGGCATGATTACACCATTTTATCCGTTCGCATCAGTTCCACAGAGGGACTTTTTTTTTTTAAGGCGAAACGCTGATTCCACTATTGTTGCTCACGCTGTTGTTGTTCACAACACACTGGTCTCGACACCAGTCTACTTTACCTCTTACTGCTCTGTCTGGGCAACATACTCAAGATCTCCTTCAAAAGAAACTATCCGGGCCAGTGCCTAACTTCGGCTGCGGTTGTTGACAAGACGTTCCACATATCTTTTGAAGAGGATAGACGAGAGTAAACGAGTACAGTCCCGTTCCAAAACATTAGGCTTCCCTGGACTACACGTCTCGACTCGGGATGACATCAAACCTCATTTTATTCGTCACATGCTTGGTAAACAACAGGTGTAGACTAACAGTGAAATGCTTACTGACGGGCTCTTCCCAGAAACGCAGAGAGAAAGAAAATAAGAGAAATAATAGGTAATAACACGTAATCATACAATAAGTACTGAGTAATTATAACGTAGATATATACACGTGGTCCTAGTACCGAGTCGATGTGCACGGGGTATGAACTAATTGAGATATTGATTCAAATCTGAATCTGATGATTGATTGACTCGCAGTATTAATCACTTACCGGATCAACATAGGGCGCCCTGAATGCTATCTAAACCCGTCCATTTGTAGCAGTAATTCTCCTCATTTTTAAATAATAGTAAATGAGTAGTATTTTTTAAAACAACTCAGCTCGTCCTCCAGTTGGTACAGTACACGTTACTTGTTTTTGACCAGAGGTGCTCGGGCAAGATCCGCCTCCATGTTTATAACACACCAATAGAAAAACTGCAGGCTTGCCCTTGGATTTCCGTACGAGCCCAAATAACGTCCCACCCGGCAAAAAAAACGTGTTGAATCAACGTTTTTGCCACGTCATAATAACACGAATCTACGTGATGACGACTATGTATTGGATTGGCAAAAAAATATCGAGGTAAACGAATTGTCTTATTTTTTTTTACCCCATTTAAAAAATATATATAAATCCAATTACATGGTTCCGTGTTTTGTTGATTTGCACGTTTAATTCACGTTAGTTGACAACTCAACCAAATATAAAAACTAAACTAGAAGTTTTTAATGATGTCTATGCACGGTGCGGTAAAACTGTGTCCAAACCAAGTCAACTGGTTGAACTTCTTATTGTGTAATTATCAACCCACCTTCCTGTATGCCAGTCCACAAAATCACAGATGTGTAGAAAACATCACGTGATCAGAGGTCTCTATAGAAGAGCTTGTTGGTGTGTGGAAATCAGTCACATCAAGTACAGGACATTGCTTGTCTATAGTTGTATGACATAATAACAGCAGATAAGAGTTCATGCACTTTTGCAAATGTAATATTTTCGTTATAAAATCAAAAGCCTAATAACAAAGACTATGTTTACTCTGCCGCCCCCCCCCCAATGAACGTTTATCACTGCACACTTGTTAATATGTATATATTAATATGATCTATTATTGTTTTATTTCACTTTGTCCAGCGTTGTTGCAGCTCAGCTCTCAAGAAATGTCACTGTACCCTGTAATTACATCTGTAACCTTGTACATGTGACTATTAAAACTCTGTAATCTAATCTGAAGATATGCGCACACAAAAAATAATGTATTCTCCAATAGAAATCCCCGATCACATACACGAAGTCATGGACCGGTGTGAAGCTGGCTCCAATAAGGATTAGAACACAATAGTGGAATTTGCGGTTCGCCTTCAAAATAAAGGTCCCCAACTGAACGTGATTCACAACGGATGCCCGGGAGTTGGCTGATAACCCCATTTCATGGGTTCCACATCCATAGGTTAAGCTGTTACAGTGTAATGTACACAATCGACTGACTGGTGAGGTGATTTCTCAAAGTCCTGCAATAAGAGCTAAGATGATAATATTTGTGGAAACTTAGCAAATCAAAATTTGTCACATGCGCCGAATGCAACAGGTGTAGTAGACCTCACAGTGTAATGCTGAATACAACAGGTGTAGTAGACCTCACAGTGAAATGCTGAATACAACAGGTGTAGTAGACCTTACAGTGAAATGCTGAACACAACAGGTGTAGTAGACCTCACAGTGAAATGCTGAATACAACAGGTGTAGTAGACCTTACAGTGAAATGCTGAATACAACAGGTGTAGTAGACCTTACAGTGAAATGCTGAATACAACAGGTGTAGTAGACCTTACAGTGAAATGCTGAATACAACAGGTGTAGTAGACCTCACAGTGAAATGCTGAATACAGCAGGTGTAGTAGACCTCACAGTGAAATGCTGAATACAACAGGTGTAGTAGACCTCAGAGTGAAATGCTGAATACAACAGGTGTAGTAGACCTGACAGTGAAATGCTGAATACAACAGGTGTAGTAGACCTTACACTGTACTGCTGAATACAACATGTGTAGTAGACCTCACAGTGAAATGCTGAATACAACAGGTGTAGTAGACCTCACAGTGAAATGCTGAATACAACAGGTGTAGTCGACCTCACAGTGAAATGCTGAATACAGCAGGTGTAGTAGACCTTACAGTGAAATGCTAACAGGCTCTAACCAATAGTGTGGAAAAAAGGTGTGTGTGTGTGTGTGTGTAGGTAAGTAAAGAAATAAAACAACAGTAAAAAGACATTTGAAAATAACAGTAGCGAGGCTATATACAGTAGAGGCTATATACCGTAGAGACTATATACAGTAGAGAGACTATATACAGTAGAGAGGCTATATACAGTAGAGAGGTTATATACAGTAGAGAGGCTATATATAGTAGAGAGGCTATATACAGTAGAGAGACTATATACAGTAGAGAGGCTATATACAGTAGAGAGGCTATATACAGCAGAGAGGCTATATACAGCAGAGAGGCTATATACAGTAGAGAGGTTATATACAGCAGAGAGGCTATATACAGCAGAGAGGCTATATACAGTAGCGAGGCTATATACAGTAGAGGGGCTATATACAGTAGAGGGGCTATATACAGCAGAGAGGCTATATACAGCAGAGAGGCTATATACAGCAGAGAGGCTATATACAGTAGAGAGGCTATATACAGTAGGGAGGCTATATACAGTAGAGAGGCTATATACAGCAGAGAGGCTATATACAGCAGAGAGGCTATATACAGCAGAGAGGCTATATACAGTAGAGAGGCTGTATACAGTAGAGAGGTTATATACAGTAGAGAGGCTATATACAGTAGCGAGGCTATAAAAGTAGTGAGGCTACATACAGGCACCGGTTAGTCAGGCTGATTGAGGTAGTATGTACATGTAGATATGGTTAAAGTGACTATGCATATATGATGAACAGAGAGTAGCAGCAGCGTAAAAGAGTGGTTGAGAGGGGGGGGGCAGTTGACCGCAAAATGTAATTGAAAAGACGACGTCCAGGCTACGTTCGTTTTAAATTGAAGGTAAAAAAAAAAAAAATTCAGGTCGTTGATTTGTTTATTTGAAAACAATGTAATTTCAGCTCACTTGCAAACACATGGACACAGTATCAAACTGGTCTATGAACAATTTGATTTTAAATCATCTCCAGTATTCATACACACTATTTATTTACAACATCCAAGTGCAAATGGTATTTTTTCCCCAACTACTGAAGAAGCTTGACCTCAAACATCCAGCATGACAAAATATATATATATTTTATTTTTATTCCATGCCTCTGTAATGGTTTTCTTGTGGGGAAAGAGAGGCGGACCAAAATGCAGCGTGGTTAGTTTTGTACATCTTTAATAAAGATGAAAGCACAACAATCTACAAAACAAGAAAAAAACAAAAACAGTCCTATCTGGTGCCACAAACACACAGTGAAACCCAGGCTACCTAAGTATGATTCTCAATCAGAGACAACTAATGACACCTGCCTCTGATTGAGAACCATACTCGGCCGAAACATAGAAATACCCAAAATATAGAACAAACAAACATAGACTGCCCACCCCAACTCATGTCCTGACCATACTAAATAGTGACAAAACAAAGGACAGACTCACCCTGAAGTGAATTTACATTTGGTTTTGTTATTTCATATAACATTAAGAAATCATAATTTTTTATGCAACTAACTGAGAATGTATTTGTACAGTTGTATTTTTTAAAAATAACAAAACAATGGAGTAAAAACAAGCTTATATTTTGGGTCATCAAGCGGCTGCCATTTCTTCAACAGACAGTAAAGTCACAGCAACTAACTTATACACACACAAGTGTCAAGGAATGAACAAGACAATGTACATATAAATAGTGACGGGCGAACGGATTGTCCTCTCCCTGTCCTGAGTACTAATAGTGTCCTCTCCCTGTCCTGAGTACTTATAGTGTCCTCTCCCTGTCCTGAGTACAAATAGTGTCCTCTCCCTGTCCTGAGTACTAATAGTGTCCTCTCCCTGTCCTGAGTACTAATAGTGTCCTCTCCCTGTCCTGAGTACAAATAGTGTCCTCTCCCTGTCCTGAGTACAAATAGTGTCCTCTCCCTGTCCTGAGTACTAATAGTGTCCTCTCCCTGTCCTGAGTACTAATAGTGTCCTCTCCCTGCCCTGAGTACTTATAGTGTCCTCTCCCTGTCCTGAGTACTAATAGTGTCCTCTCCCTGTCCTGAGTACTAATAGTGTCCTCTCCCTGTCCTGAGTACTAATAGTGTCCTCTCCCTGTCCTGAGTACTAATAGTGTCCTCTCCCTGTCCTGAGTACTAATAGTGTCCTCTCCCTGTCCTGAGTACTAATAGTGTCCTCTCCCTGTCCTGAGTACTATTAGTGTCCTCTCCCTGTCCTGAGTACAAATAGTGTCCTCTCCCTGTCCTGAGTACTAATAGTGTCCTCTCCCTGTCCTGAGTACTAATAGTGTCCTCTCCCTGTCCTGAGTACTAATAGTGTCCTCTCCCTGTCCTGAGTACTAATAGTGTCCTCTCCGTGTCCTGACATCACCGTCTCACCTCATACTGTATTGGAGCAGCTGACTGCCCAGTTCACCGTCTCACCTCATACTGTATTGGAGCAGCTGACTGCCCAGTTCAACATCAGTTCACAGTCTCACCTCATGGGATGTTCTCCAGCCAGCTCTCTGGGATGTTCTAGTGGTTAGAGTGTAGAGGTGGCAGGGTAGCCTAGTGGTTAGAGTGTAGAGGTGGCAGGGTAGCCTAGTGGTTAGAGTGTAGAGGCGGCAGGTAGCCTAGTGGTTAGAGTGTAGAGGAGGCAGGGTAGCCTAGTGGTTAGAGTGTAGAGGCGGCAGGGTAGCCTAGTGGTTAGAGTGTAGAGGCGGCAGGGTAGCCTAGTGGTTAGAGTGTAGAGGCGGCAGGGTAGCCTAGTGGTTAGAGTGTAGAGGTGGAAGGGTAGCATAGTGGTTAGAGCATTGGACTAGTAACCGAAAGGTTGCAAGTTCAAACCCCCGAGCTGACAAGGTAAAACATCTGTCGGTCTGCCCCTGAACAGGCAGTTAACCCACTGTTCCTAGGCCGTCATTGAAAATAAGAGTTTGTTCTTAAACCGACTTGCCTAGTTAAAAAGTTAAATAAATAAAATACAAATAAAATTAAAAACCCCGCAGAAAGAGACATACAATCATGTAACTCTTCAGATGACTGGAAAAGTATTGCAGGAGAAACTCATTTATTATGAAGCCTTGTTTCCCACTGTGTCCTTGAACACAGGCCTTCCCCTTGTTTCCCACTGTGTCCTTGAACACAGGCCTTCCCCTTGTTTCCCACTGTGTCCTTGAACACAGGCCTTCCCCTTGTTTCCCACTGTGTCCTTGAACACAGGCCTTCCCCTTGTTTCCCACTGTGTCCTTGAACACAGGCCTTCCCCTTGTTTCCCACTGTGTCCTTGAACACAGGCCTTCCCCTTGTTTCCCACTGTGTCCTTGAACACAGGCCTTCCCCTTGTTTCCCACTGTGTCCTTGAACACAGGCCTTCCCCTTGTTTCCCACTGTGTCCTTGAACACAGGCCTTCCCCTTGTTTCCCACTGTGTCCTTGAACACAGGCCTTCCCCTTGTTTCCCACTGTGTCCCTGAACACAGGCCTTCCCCTTGTTTCCCACTGTGTCCTTGAACACAGGCCTTCCCCAGTCCACACGACCTTCTGACCCGTCCGCCTGCGGGCTGTATTCATTTGACAAATCTGGTACAACACACAGTAACATACATGTTTGATGTAGAGGGTTAAAGTTGAAAAAACAGCCATAAATCAGAATGCACTATACTGCATTAAATAATTACTATATTCTGCATGGACATACAAACCTCTGAGCCCGACAGGTTCTCTCCAGCATCCTTTACGAACGAAGCATGTGTGTTTAGTGAGTCCTCCAGATCAGAGGCAGTAGGGATGACCAGCTATGTTCTCTGTTTAGTGAGTCCTCCAGATCAGAGGCAGTAGGGATGACCAGCTATGTTCTTTGTTTAGTGAGTCCACCAGATCAGAGGCAGTAGGGATGACCAGCTATGTTCTCTGTTTAGTGAGTCCTCCAGATCAGAGGCAGTAGGGATGACCAGGGATGTTCTCTGTTTAGTGAGTCCCCCAGATCAGAGGCAGTAGGGATGACCAGGGATGTTCTCTGTTTAGTGAGTCTTCCAGATCAGAGGCAGTAGGGATGACCAGGGATGTTCTCTGTTTAGTGAGTCCTCCAGATCAGAGACAGTAGGGATGACCAGGGATGTTCTCTGTTTAGCGAGTCCTCCAGATCAGAGGTAGTAGGGATGACCAGGGATGTTGTCTGTTTAGTGAGTCCTCCAGATCAGAGACAGTAGGGATGACCAGGGATGTTCTCTGTTTAGTGAGTCCTCCAGATCAGAGGCAGTAGGGATGACCAGGGATGTTCTCTGTTTAGTGAGTCCTCCAGATCAGAGGCAGTAGGGATGACCAGGGATGTTCTCTGTTTAGTGAGTCCACCAGATCAGAGGCAATAGGGATGACCAGGGATGTTCTCTTGATGTGTGTGTGTAAATTGGACCATTTTCCTGTCCTGCTGAGCATTGAAAAAAGTACTTTTGGGTGTCAGGGATAAAATATACGGAGTAAAAAATATTATTTTCTTTAAGAATTGTAGTGAGGTAAAAGTTGCCAAAAATATAAATAATAAAAGTACAGATGCCCCCAAAAAAGTTGTTGTGATGTGTGTTTTGTCCTATATTTATATTGTGGAATCCCAACCCCCTGTTTTTATTTTAAATCCCATCCCCCTGTTTTTATTTTAAATCCCAACCCCCTGTGTTTTTATTTTAAATCCCAACCCCCTGTGTTTTTATTTTAAATCCCAACCCCCTGTGTTTTTATTTTAAATCCCAACCCCCTGTGTTTTTATTTTAAATCCCAACCCCCTGTTTTTATTTTAAATCCCATCCCCCTGTTTTTATTTTAAATCCCATCCCCCTGTTTTTATTTTAAATCCCAACCCCCTGTTTTTATTTTAAATCCCAACCCCCTGTTTTTATTTTAAATCCCAACCCCCTGTCCCCACAGGTGGCCTTTTGTCAGGCCGTCGTTGTAAATAAGAATTTATTATTAACTGACTTATTAAATAAAGGTTTAAAAAAAATAAGTACTTTACACCACAGAGCTAGTCAGTGGAATATAACCAAATTAAATAGTTTCGGAATGAAACGGAATGCGTTTTGGAATGAAAATTCTTACGATGTTATGTTTTAACATCAGCTATGCAAAAAAAACAACAACTGTTACTTGACCTCCTGCAACAGCCCAACCTCCTGCAACAGCCCACCCTCCTGCAACAGCCCACCCTCCTGCAACAGCCCACCCTCCGGCAACAGCCCACCCTCCGGCAACAGCCCACCCTCCGGCAACAGCCCAACCTCCGGCAACAGCCCAACCTCCGGCAACAGCCCACCCTCCGGCAACAGCCCACCCTCCGGCAACAGCCCACCCTCCGGCAACAGCCCACCCTCCGGCAACAGCCCACCCTCCGGCAACAGCTCACCCTCCTGCAACAGCCCCACCTCCTGCAACAGCCCCACCTCCTGCAACAGCCCCACCTCCTGCAACAGCCCAACCTCCTGCAACAGCCCAACCTCCTGCAACAGCCCAACCTCCTGCAACAGCCCAACCTCCTGCAACAGCCCAACCTCCTGCAACAGCCCAACCTCCTGCAACAGCCCAACCTCCTGCAACAGCCCAACCTCCTGCAACAGCCCAACCTCCTGCAACAGCCCAACCTCCTGCAACAGCCCAACCTCCTGCAACAGCCCACCGACACCATGCTGAAAACAATCCAAAAACAAAAATGGGAGCTTCGGCATGGCAACATTCTGGGAAACCTGTTGGTGTTATTCTACCATGAGTTAACATTCTGGGAAACCTGTTGGTGTTATTCTACCATGAGTTAACATTCTGGGAAACCTGTTGGGGTTATTCTACCATGAGTTAACATTCTGGGAAACCTGTTGGTGTTATTCTACCATGAGTTAACATTCTGGGAAACCTGTTGGGGTTATTCCACCATGAGTTAACATTCTGGGAAACCTGTTGGGGTTATTCCACCATGAGTTAACATTCTGGGAAACCTGTTGGTGTTATTCCACCATGAGTTAACATTCTGGGAAACCTGTTGGTGTTATTCTACCATGAGTTAACATTCTGGGAAACCTGTTGGTGTTCTTCTACCATGAGTTAACATTCTGGGAAACCTGTTGGTGTTCTTCTACCATGAGTTAACATTCTGGGAAACCTGTTGGTGTTCTTCTACCATGAGTTAACATTCTGGGAAACCTGTTGGTGTTCTTCTACCATGAGTTAACATTCTGGGAAACCTGTTGGTGTTATTCTACCATGAGTTAACATTCTGGGAAACCTGTTGGTGTTATTCTACCATGAGTTAACATTCTGGGAAACCTGTTGGTGTTCTTCTACCATGAGTTAACATTCTGGGAAACCTGTTGGGGTTATTCTACCATGAGTTAACATTCTGGGAAACCTGTTGGTGTTATTCTACCATGAGTTAACATTCTGGGAAACCTGTTGGTGTTCTTCTACCATGAGTTAACATTCTGGGAAACCTGTTGGGGTTATTCTACCATGAGTTAACATTCTGGGAAACCTGTTGGTGTTCTTCTACCATGAGTTAACATTCTGGGAAACATGTTGGTGTTATTCTACCATGAGTTAACATTCTGGGAAACCTGTTGGTGTTCTTCTACCATGAGTTAACATTCTGGGAAACCTGTTGGTGTTATTCTACCATGAGTTAACATTCTGGGAAACCTGTTGGTGTTCTTCTACCATGAGTTAACATTCTGGGAAACCTGTTGGTGTTATTCTACCATGAGTTAACATTCTGGGAAACCTGTTGGTGTTATTCCACCATGAGTTAACATTCTGGGAAACCTGTTGGGGTTATTCTACCATGAGTTAACATTCTGGGAAACCTGTTGGTGTTATTCTACCATGAGTTAACATTCTGGGAAACCTGTTGGTGTTATTCCACCATGAGTTAACATTCTGGGAAACCTGTTGGTGTTATTCTACCATGAGTTAACATTCTGGGAAACCTGTTGGTGTTATTCTACCATGAGTTAACATTCTGGGAAACCTGTTGGTGTTATTCTACCATGAGTTAACATTCTGGGAAACCTGTTGGTGTTATTCCACCATGAGTTAACATTCTGGGAAACCTGTTGGTGTTATTCTACCATGAGTTAACATTCTGGGAAACCTGTTGGTGTTATTCCACCATGAGTTAACATTCTGGGAAACCTGTTGGGGTTATTCTACCATGAGTTAACATTCTGGGAAACCTGTTGGTGTTATTCTACCATGAGTTAACATTCTGGGAAACCTGTTGGTGTTATTCTACCATGAGTTAACATTCTGGGAAACCTGTTGGTGTTATTCTACCATGAGTTAACATTCTGGGAAACCTGTTGGTGTTATTCTACCATGAGTTAACATTCTGGGAAACCTGTTGGGGTTATTCTACCATGAGTTAACATTCTGGGAAACCTGTTGGTGTTCTTCTACCATGAGTTAACATTCTGGGAAACCTGTTGGTGTTATTCTACCATGAGTTAACATTCTGGGAAACCTGTTGGTGTTATTCTACCATGAGTTAACATTCTGGGAAACCTGTTGGTGTTATTCTACCATGAGTTAACATTCTGGGAAACCTGTTGGTGTTATTCTACCATGAGTTAACATTCTGGGAAACCTGTTGGTGTTATTCCACCATGAGTTAACATTCTGGGAAACCTGTTGGTGTTATTCTACCATGAGTTAACATTCTGGGAAACCTGTTGGGGTTATTCTACCATGAGTTAACATTCTGGGAAACCTGTTGGGGTTATTCTACCATGAGTTAACATTCTGGGAAACCTGTTGGGGTTATTCTACCATGAGTTAACATTCTGGGAAACCTGTTGGGGTTATTCCACCATGAGTTAACATTCTGGGAAACCTGTTGGGGTTATTCTACCATGAGTTAACATTCTGGGAAACCTGTTGGTGTTCTTCTACCATGAGTTAACATTCTGGGAAACCTGTTGGTGTTATTCTACCATGAGTTAACATTCTGGGAAACCTGTTGGGGTTATTCTACCATGAGTTAACATTCTGGGAAACCTGTTGGTGTTATTCTACCATGAGTTAACATTCTGGGAAACCTGTTGGTGTTATTCTACCATGAGTTAACATTCTGGGAAACCTGTTGGGGTTATTCTACCATGAGTTAACATTCTGGGAAACCTGTTGGTGTTATTCTACCATGAGTTAACACTCTGGGAAACCTGTTGGTGTTCTTCTACCATGAGTTAACATTCTGGGAAACCTGTTGGTGTTATTCTACCATGAGTTAACATTCTGGGAAACCTGTTGGTGTTATTCTACCATGAGTTAACATTCTGGGAAACCTGTTGGTGTTCTTCTACCATGAGTTAACATTCTGGGAAACCTGTTGGTGTTATTCTACCATGAGTTAACATTCTGGGAAACCTGTTGGTGTTATTCTACCATGAGTTAACATTCTGGGAAACCTGTTGGTGTTATTCTACCATGAGTTAACATTCTGGGAAACCTGTTGGGGTTATTCTACCATGAGTTAACATTCTGGGAAACCTGTTGGTGTTATTCTACCATGAGTTAACATTCTGGGAAACCTGTTGGTGTTATTCTACCATGAGTTAACATTCTGGGAAACCTGTTGGTGTTATTCTACCATGAGTTAACATTCTGGGAAACCTGTTGGTGTTCTTCTACCATGAGTTAACATTCTGGGAAACCTGTTGGTGTTATTCTACCATGAGTTAACATTCTGGGAAACCTGTTGGTGTTATTCTACCATGAGTTAACATTCTGGGAAACCTGTTGGTGTTATTCTACCATGAGTTAACATTCTGGGAAACCTGTTGGTGTTATTCTACCATGAGTTAACATTCTGGGAAACCTGTTGGTGTTATTCTACCATGAGTTAACATTCTGGGAAACCTGTTGGTGTTATTCTACCATGAGTTAACATTCTGGGAAACCTGTTGGTGTTATTCTACCATGAGTTAACATTCTGGGAAAGCTGTTGGTGTTATTCTACCATGAGTTAACATTCTGGGAAACCTGTTGGTGTTATTCTACCATGAGTTAACATTCTGGGAAACCTGTTGGTGTTATTCTACTATGAGTTAACACTCTGGGAAACCTGTTGGTGTTATTCTACCATGAGTTAACATTCTGGGAAACCTGTTGGTGTTATTCTACCATGAGTTAACATTCTGGGAAACCTGTTGGTGTTATTCTACCATGAGTTAACATTCTGGGAAACCTGTTGGTGTTATTCTACCATGAGTTAACATTCTGGGAAACCTGTTGGTGTTATTCTACCATGAGTTAACATTCTGGGAAACCTGTTGGTGTTATTCTACCATGAGTTAACATTCTGGGAAACCTGTTGGGGTTATTCCACCATGAGTTAACATTCTGGGAAACCTGTTGGTGTTATTCTACCGTGAGTTAACATTCTGGGAAACCTGTTGGGGTTATTCTACCATGAGTTAACATTCTGGGAAACCTGTTGGTGTTATTCTACCATGAGTTAACATTCTGGGAAACCTGTTGGTGTTATTCTACCATGAGTTAACATTCTGGGAAACCTGTTGGTGTTATTCTACCATGAGTTAACATTCTGGGAAACCTGTTGGTGTTATTCTACCATGAGTTAACATTCTGGGAAACCAGTTGGTGTTATTCTACCATGAGTTAACATTCTGGGAAACCTGTTGGTGTTATTCCACCATGAGTTAACATTCTGGGAAACCTGTTGGTGTTATTCCACCATGAGTTAACATTCTGGGAAACCTGTTGGTGTTATTCTACCATGAGTTAACATTCTGGGAAACCTGTTGGTGTTATTCTACCATGAGTTAACACTCTGGGAAACCTGTTGGTGTTATTCTACCATGAGTTAACATTCTGGGAAACCTGTTGGTGTTATTCTACCATGAGTTAACATTCTGGGAAACCTGTTGGTGTTATTCTACCATGAGTTAACATTCTGGGAAACCTGTTGGTGTTATTCTACCATGAGTTAACATTCTGGGAAACCTGTTGGTGTTATTCTACCATGAGTTAACATTCTGGGAAAGCTGTTGGTGTTATTCTACCATGAGTTAACATTCTGGGAAACCTGTTGGTGTTATTCTACCATGAGTTAACATTCTGGGAAACCTGTTGGTGTTATTCTACTATGAGTTAACACTCTGGGAAACCTGTTGGTGTTATTCTACCATGAGTTAACATTCTGGGAAACCTGTTGGTGTTATTCTACCATGAGTTAACATTCTGGGAAACCTGTTGGTGTTATTCTACCATGAGTTAACATTCTGGGAAACCTGTTGGTGTTATTCTACCATGAGTTAACATTCTGGGAAACCTGTTGGTGTTATTCTACCATGAGTTAACATTCTGGGAAAGCTGTTGGTGTTATTCTACCATGAGTTAACATTCTGGGAAACCTGTTGGTGTTATTCTACCATGAGTTAACATTCTGGGAAACCTGTTGGTGTTATTCTACTATGAGTTAACACTCTGGGAAACCTGTTGGTGTTATTCTACCATGAGTTAACATTCTGGGAAACCTGTTGGTGTTATTCTACCATGAGTTAACATTCTGGGAAACCTGTTGGTGTTATTCTACCATGAGTTAACATTCTGGGAAACCTGTTGGTGTTATTCTACCATGAGTTAACATTCTGGGAAACCTGTTGGTGTTATTCTACCATGAGTTAACATTCTGGGAAACCTGTTGGTGTTATTCTACCATGAGTTAACATTCTGGGAAACCTGTTGGTGTTATTCTACCATGAGTTAACATTCTGGGAAACCTGTTGGTGTTATTCTACCATGAGTTAACATTCTGGGAAACCTGTTGGTGTTATTCTACCATGAGTTAACATTCTGGGAAACCTGTTGGTGTTATTCTACCATGAGTTAACATTCTGGGAAACCTGTTGGTGTTATTCTACCATGAGTTAACATTCTGTCACTGGTGTGGCAATAACACCACTAGCCTGCTATTACAGTTGTCACTCAGTAATAAAACGAGGTGTATCACAGCCGAACAACTCTGGTAAGGAGAATGCACAGGTCTCTCTCAGTTTGGGACTGAATGTCGGTGAGAGTGACACACAGCGAACTGATACAAACGGTGCAGTAATCCTATTCTTGACGGTTTGCTGCACCAACAGTAGGTACATTCAGCCAACCTCTTACCTTGTGTTCTTTGGAGTGTCACCGAGTAGGCGGATTTCATTGGTGCAACAGCCATAGGCCATACAGTGCATTTAAATATGCCCCCAATGCATGTATTTAGTCTAACACATTTATTTAGTCTAACACAGCCACAGTGCGATTTCAGATTGTTTTTGGTGTCAAATTAACAAATGATTGTCTTCTGTTTAATATATAACAACATTCCGACCTTGTTTAGCATTATATAATCCAAATATGGCATGATTCCCCTATTTGTAACCGTTTAAATCCCCTTCATTGGGGGACTTTTATTTTGAAGGCAAACCGCAAATTCCACGATTATGACTCATCCTTATTGTGGCTAGCTTCACAGGTACGTCATGGCGCGGTTGGGTAGCTAAACTCCTGCGCAGAAAAAGGTCATCTGGTCCAGGCTGTCGTCTCAGGCGTTTATGCGCATGTGCAGGCCGTCAAAAATAAAAAATGAAGTTGTTTTTAACGAAAATGAAAACGTTGTCAAGTTTGTCACTTTGACGTGGTTGGCTTAATAACATGTTCAAATTGTCTCGAATCTAGGTTGTGCCTTTAGATTTCGGGAAAATTAACAACTAAGGAAGATAGTTTCTCTTCTCATAGAGCTCCACAGTGGAGGTGTCATTATACCGGTAAAACAGGGAAATGGTTCCAATCGTTTTTCCACAATTCATTTTCCCCTTTGGTGATTTTAGAAACACTTAAAAAGGATTGTGTTTCTTGTCAAAACTTCACACCAGGATAAGCCTACAACTGTAAAATCTCTCTCATACATGGTGACTTCCATTTATTCCATATCTATTTACTGGGGGAAAAAAAATGTGGTGAAAAATGATTGGAACTATTTATATGTTTGACCGCTAGGTTTTATGGGTATGATGACTCATACTGTGGTACTCTATAGGACTTCACTAACCCCCAAAACCCGGTGTGCTTGATCTGTTTGCAAGCATTCCAGGAAGTCATGCGATGCTGCGCCTCTGACAAACTTTGCGCTAATAATATAGCCATGGACAATAGTGTGTTTGCGCTTAGTTGGTTTGTTCCTTGTCTAAGCAGAGTTTGTGTGGGTTTGATTATTCCTTGTGTGTTTAAAGTGTTGCTTTTGTCTACTTTTCATCCTTGACATGATTCATCCTTCACCGTATAAGCGTTGCAATATGCAGATTGTTCATAGCTCCAGGTAACGCCACCACACCACCGGGTAACAACTTGGTGTAGGGCAAGGATGGGCATAAAAACAATCTGAACATAATAAGGGGCCGTGAGTCTGCTTACCCACATCAATACCCACACATACAGTCAGAGCAGGCCCTTGCATTTATGGGCCCTACCTGACATGTTATTGGGGGGGGGTCCCACCACCTTGTGAGCAAAACATTTTAGTATCCCTTGAGAGCGGAGAGAGAAAATCACATTTCATAGCCAATTGTCTGCAATTCTATCAATTTTGCCATAGGGTAGAGAGAAACATTTGCAATTCTAAATAATATATCTGCGTTCTAGTGAATAACAACATAAAATAGGGACCACTGGTCGGTAATTTGACTACAAGTTTCGATAGCTGGCTAGACTAATTGACCAATATAAAAAATGTTGGCTGACATGGGATAATTGAGTGACTGTCAGGAACCAGTTTCCAACCACAGTTTCTGTGAGTACAGTCATACCGTATATATATAAAATAATGAAATCACGACAGTTGTGATGGAAACAGAAAGTGGCGACAGAATTTGTTCGTTTGACAAGGTGGGATCTTGTTGCGTCGGGAAACCTAATTATGCGCAAAATGGCGGTGGAAACACCTTCATGCGCAAATATTGATATAATGACCATCGTATGGAAAGTCAATTTGGAGTCAGGCGGTGATATTGTGTGTGGTCCTCCCACTACGACTCGGGAAAGCATGCAGTTTAATAGACTACAGATTGAATATATGATGATAAAATTCACAGGCTGGTGAAAGTGCACTGTGATGAGCTTGATGCTCCTTTCCAATAATTATTAAGGGTCTTATTCTGGTGACATGATGATCGATGCTTGACTGCCGTTTGACAAATACAAATATTCTTGCTCTTATCCATAATCTCATGTAGATAAACCCATCCGTACTGTGTCCGCCAGCTGTTGACTAGAGCACGTGGCAGGACCAGTGGGCACATTCGCTATTTAAAACGCAACAGTTTGTGACAAAACTAAAATCGGTAAAGTTGAAAATGGATGGAAAGACATTGAACTTTAGATGTTTAAAAAAAAAATCTGTACCTGAACATTTAGGCGAAAACTGACATTGTGTGTGCGCACTGTTATCACACACGGACTTTTAAAACCGCAATACGTTGGTTTGATGGAAACACAACCACTGGTGAGAAGATTCTCATATTTTAGAATATTTACATGGAAATGTCACCAATTGGATGGAAACCTAGCTACGAACTGACACACGGGAAGAAGCCGATGCACAACCACATTTCAAACCGGCACCGTGTGTATATTCTACTATTTTAACTCTCAACATTGAGACACCGACTCAGTTCCACCAGAAGAGAAAAACATGCACACGTTTAAAAACTATGCCCTGCTCATAGTTCTAAAAAAAAACCATTTAAAAATGTATTTCACAACTAACTTCATTAGTTTTGATCCCATTACACATTTATTTGGGGATCCACTCCTGGAAACGTCATTTATTTGGGGATCCACTCATGGAAACATTTATTTGGGGATCCACTCTCCTGGAAACGTCATTTATTTGGGGATCCACTCATGGAAACATTTATTTGGGGATCCACTCATGGAAACGTTATTTATTTGGGGATCCACTCATGGAAACGTTATTTATTTGGGGATCCACTCATGGAAACGTTATTTATTTGGGGATCCACTCATGGAAACGTTATTTATTTGGGGATCCACTCATGGAAACGTTATTTATTTGGGGATCCACTCCTGGAAACGTCATTTATTTGGGGATCCACTCTCCTGGAAACGTCATTTATTTGGGGATCCACTCATGGAAACGTTATTTATTTGGGGATCCACTCATGGAAACGTTATTTATTTGGGGATCCACTCATGGAAACGTTATTTATTTGGGGATCCACTCTCCTGGAAACGTCATTTATTTGGGGATCCACTCATGGAAACATTTATTTGGGGATCCACTCATGGAAACATTATTTATTTGGGGATCCACTCATGGAAACATTATTTATTTGGGGATCCACTCATGGAAACATTATTTATTTGGGGATCCACTCATGGAAACATTATTTATTTGGGGATCCACTCATGGAAACGTTATTTATTTGGGGATCCACTCATGGAAACGTTATTTATTTGGGGATCCACTCATGGAAACGTTATTTATTTGGGGATCCACTCATGGAAACGTTATTTATTTGGGGATCTACTCATGGAAACATTTATTTGGGGATCCACTCATGGAAACATTATTTATTTGGGGATCCACTCATGGAAACATTATTTATTTGGGGATCCACTCATGGAAACATTATTTATTTGGGGATCCACTCATGGAAACATTATTTATTTGGGGATCCACTCATGGAAACATTATTTATTTGGGGATCCACTCATGGAAACATTATTTATTTGGAGATCCACTCATGGAAACGTTATTTATTTGGGGATCTACTCATGGAAACATTATTTATTTGGGGATCCACACATGGAAACGTCATTTATTTGGGGATCCACTCTCCTGGAAACGTCATTTATTTGGGGATCCACCCTTGTAAACGCCATTTATCTAATGATGCTAATGATTTCCTTCCACGTTCACTCTCTTCAACGATTAACTTTGACCTTTTTCAAAAAGAGACGAGTGAGGACGGACGGTGAGCAAATGGAATTGAAAAAAGGCCAGGGAGTGTGTCACAGGGCAGGCTGGGTAAGGAGGTGGTCTGTGCTGGAGGCCCACTGCCTGGGGAATGAGACGAGGCAGGATAGGGGCCAAAGGGCACTTCCGTCTGCTTCTTACATAAGAAAGCCAAGAAACTGTAACCCCCTCCTCACACACACAGAGACACAGCGAGAGAGAGCGAGAGAGAGAGACAGCGAGAGAGACAGCAAGAGAGAGACAGCGAGACACAGCGAGAGAGAGCGAGAGAGAGACACAGCGAGAGAGAGAGACAGCAAGAGAGACACACAGAGACACAGCGAGAGAGAGAGACACAGCAAGAGAGAGACAGCAAGAGAGAGAGACACAGCAAGAGAGAGAGACAGCGAGAGAGAGAGAGACAGCGAGAGAGAGAGACACACAGCGAGAGAGAGACACACAGCGAGAGAGAGACACACAGCGAGAGAGAGACACACAGCGAGAGAGAGACACACAGCGAGAGAAACACACAGCGAGAGAAACACACAGCGAGAGAGACACAGCGAGAGAGAGAGACACAGCAAGAGAGACACAGCGAGAGAGAGACACAGCGAGAGAGAGACACAGCGAGAGAGAGACACAGCGAGAGAGAGACACAGCAAGAGAGAGACACAGCGAGAGAGAGCGAGAGAGACAGCGAGAGAGAGAGACACAGCGAGAGAGAGAGACACAGCAAGAGAGACACACAGCAAGAGTGAGAGAGACACAGCAAGAGAGAGAGAGAGAGACACAGCAAGAGAGAGAGAGAGAGAGACACAGCAAGAGAGAGAGAGAGACACACAGCGAGAGAGACACACAGCGAGAGAGAGACACACAGCGAGAGAGAGACACACAGCGAGAGAGAGACACACAGCGAGAGAGAGACACACAGCGAGAGAGAGAGACACACAGCGAGAGAGAGAGACACACAGCGAGAGAGAGAGACACACAGCGAGAGAGAGAGACACAGCGAGAGAGAGAGAGACACAGCAAGAGAGAGAGAGACACAGCAAGAGAGAGAGAGACACAGCAAGAGAGAGAGAGACACAGCAAGAGAGAGAGAGACACAGCAAGAGAGAGAGAGACACAGCAAGAGAGAGAGAGACACAGCAAGAGAGAGAGACACAGCAAGAGAGAGAGAGACAGCAAGAGAGAGAGAGACACAGCAAGAGAGAGAGAGACACAGCAAGAGAGAGAGAGACACAGCAAGAAAGAGAGAGACACAGCAAGAGAGAGAGAGACAGCAAGAGAGAGAGAGACACAGCAAGAGAGAGAGACACAGCAAGAGAGAGAGACAGCGAGAGAGAGGCACAGTGACAGCGACATTTACAACAACTCAATTCCTCTGATTACTATTTTATTGTTACGTTCCTTTTTTTCTCTCCCTCTTTTAAAATTTTATTTTATTTATAAAATACAAAAAAAAAAGTCTAACCATACAACAATCAGGACAGGAATAGGACAAGCCTGCATTTCCCATTCCAGCAGGTGTTTCTCTCCACAGATCAACAACCACCACCTGTCTGTCAAGTATTCAAAGCCCCAGCCTGAACAACACTCACGGACGGAATCTTCCAGAAGACGCATCTCAAGTAAAAGACTACCAAGGTGGATGGAAACATCTGATCTGTGGTTAAAGGGGGACGTGTCGGGTTGCGTAACACAGGCAACCCAGAATTCACAGGTTTTCAAGAAATCACAGTAGGACGTTTTCCCAGGAAAGGATGGAACAAACAGGTCATCTGGGATCGTCCGACCAAGATTTTCGGAGAACCTGGGGGGAATTTGTGGAAAGTTACAGGAATTTTGTAAATCCCAGTGATTTGAATAGAGCAGATGACTACAGGGTCCAAAAACAAGGCTCTGTTCAACATCACGGTCAAATGGGACTTTCAAAGCTTCTTATGGAAATGTATGGTCTGTCATGTTCTGTTAAAACCCTTGTTCTGTGGGACAGGTCGGGTTGAAGACTGGTCTGTCATGTTCTGTTAAAACCCTTGTTCTGTGGGACAGGTCGGGTTGAAGACTGGTCTGTCATGTTCTGTTAAAACCCTTGTTCTGTGGGACAGGTCGGGTTGAAGACTGGTCTGTCATGTTCTGTTAAAACCCTTGTTCTGTAGGACAGGTCGGGTTGAAGACTGGTCTGTCATGTTCTGTTAAAACCCTTGTTCTGTGGGACAGGTCGGGTTGAAGACTGGTCTGTTACGTTCTGTTAAAACCCTTGTTCTGTGGGACAGGTCATGTTGAAGACTGGTCTGTCATGTTCTGTTAAAACCCTTGTTCTGTGGGACAGGTCGGGTTGAAACCTGGTCTGTCATGTTCTGTTAAAACCCTTGTTCTGTGGGACAGGTCATGTTGAAGACTGGTCTGTTACGTTCTGTTAAAACCCTTGTTCTGTGGGACAGGTCGGGTTGAAGACTGGTCTGTTACGTTCTGTTAAAACCCTTGTTCTGTGGGACAGGTCATGTTGAAGACTGGTCTGTCATGTTCTGTTAAAACCCTTGTTCTGTGGGACAGGTCATGTTGAAGACTGGTCTGTCATGTTCTGTTAAAACCCTTGTTCTGTAGGACAGGTCGGGTTGAAGACTGGTCTGTCATGTTCTGTTAAAACCCTTGCGTTCTGTGGGACAGGTCATGTTGAAGACTGGTCTGTTACGTTCTGTTAAAACCCTTGTGTTCTGTGGGACAGGTCATGTTGAAGACTGGTCTGTTACGTTCTGTTAAAACCCTTGCGTTCTGTGGGACAGGTCATGTTGAAGACTGGTCTTCAAGGAATACCTAGGATAGGATAAAGTAATCCTTCTCACCCCCCCTTAAATGATTTAGATGCACTATTGTAAAGTGGCTGTTCCACTGGATGTCAGAAGGTGAATTCACCAATTTGTAAGTCGCTCTGGATAAGAGCGTCTGCTAAATGACTTAAATGTAAATGGTCTGTCATGTTCTGTTAAAACCCTTGTTGCGTTCTGTGGGACAGGTCATGTTGAAGACTGGCCTGTCTGCCCATGCATTAAAACCCTTTGTGTGTTCCAAATGACAACCTATTCCCTACATAGTGCACTACTTTAGACCAGGGTCCTATTCCCTATATAGTGCACTACTTTAGACCAGGGCCCTATTCCCTATATAGTGTACTACTTTAGACCAGGGCCCTATTCCCTACATAGTGCACTACTTTAGACCAGAGCCCTATTCCCTACACAGTGCACTACTTTAGACCAGAGCCCTATTCCCTATATAGTGCACTACTTTAGACCAGGGCACTATTCCCTACATAGTGCACTACTTTAGACCAGGACCAATGAAAGTAGTACACTATATAGGGAATAGGGCTCTGGTCTAAAGTGGTGCACTATATAGGGAATAGGGCTCTGGTCTAGTAGTGCACTATATAGGGAATAGGACCATGGTCTAAAGTAGTGTACTATGTAGGGAATAGGCTGCCATCTAGAACACAACCCGTGACATCATCAAATCTAAAATAATAAGGAATCATGGTTGGCTTGGAGAGTCCCGCCCCTTCTAGTGTGAATCAGTCACTGGAGCAGCCATCATTGGCTGGCTGGCTGCTAAAGGTGAAAGGTTAGAGGTCATACTGTAGAGGTCATCCTGTAGAGGTCATCCAGGGTCAAAGTTCAGAGGGCGTAGCTGTCACCAATACAACAGGTCATTGGACAGTAGGAGGACGGAAGCTGCCTTTCTGACTTCCTGGACAAATCCAGCCAATCAAGACAAAGGCCCAGATTGTTGCCGGGGCAGACAAGTTGAGGATAATACAATGCATCCAATGGATGAGGTGCTTTTTAGCCTCTGTCTTTCTCTCTCCATTCCGTTCTTGCTTTTCCGTGTGTGTTATTTGCGGAGGGGTTTCTGACACTCTAACAGCATGGGGTAGATGTGCTCTACAGCCGTGGCTACAGCCTGCACATTTGGTCCTGAGAGACAGACAGACGAGACACAGACAGACAGAGTTAGTCATATGAAATGCACTGGGTGTGGTTGGACACGGGTTTCAGGTTTCCACAAAAATGACAAGACTTTGATTGTGTACGGTGTGTGCGTACCTGTGAAGGTAAGGCTGTCGCTGGACGGTGTGTGTGCGTACCTGTGAAGGTAAGGCTGTCGCAGGACGGTGTGTGTGCGTACCTGTGAAGGTAAGGCTGTCGCTGGACGGTGTGTGTGCGTACCTGTGAAGGTAAGGCTCCGGCTGGACGGTGTGTGTGCGTACCTGTGAAGGTAAGGCTGCCGCTGGACGGTGTGTGTGCGTACCTGTGAAGTTAAGGCTGCCGCTGGACGGTGTGTGTGCGTACCTGTGAAGGTAAGGCTGTCGCTGGACGGTGTGTGTGTGTGTACCTGTGAAGGTAAGGCTGTCGCTGGACGGTGTGTGTGTGTGTGCGTACCTGTGATGGTAAGGCTGTCGGTAGAGAAGACCTGGACGGTGTGTGTGAGTACCTGTGAAGGTAAGGCTGTCGCTGGACGGTGTGTGTGCGTACCTGTGATGGTAAGGCTGTCGCTGGACGGTGTGTGTACCTGTGATGGTAAGGCTGTCGCTGGACGGTGTGTGTGCGTACCTGTGATGGTAAGGCTGCCGGTAGAGAAGACCTGGACGGTGTGTGTGCGTACCTGTGAAGGTAAGGCTGTCGCTGGACGGTGTGTGTGTGTGCGTACCTGTGATGGTAAGGCTGTCGGTAGAGAAGACCTGGACGGTGTGTGTGAGTACCTGTGAAGGTAAGGCTGTCGCTGGACGGTGTGTGTGTGTACCTGTGATGGTAAGGCTGCCGGTAGAGAAGACCTGGACGGTGTGTGTGCGTACCTGTGAAGGTAAGGCTGTCGCTGGACGGTGTGTGTGCGTACCTGTGAAGGTAAGGCTGCCGCTGGACGGTGTGTGTGCGTACCTGTGAAGGTAAGGCTGTCGCTGGACGGTGTGTGTGTGTGTACCTGTGATGGTAAGGCTGTCGCTGGACGGTGTGTGTACCTGTGATGGTAAGGCTGTCGCTGGACGGTGTGTGTGTGTACCTGTGATGGTAAGGCTGCCGGTAGAGAAGACCTGGACGGTGTGTGTGTGGACCCGTGATGGTAAGGCTGTCGCTGGACGGTGTGTGTGCGTACCTGTGAAGGTAAGGCTGCCGCTGGACGGTGTGTGTGCGTACCTGTGATGGTAAGGCTGCCGCTGGACGGTGTGTGTGTGTACCTGTGAAGGTAAGGCTGCCGCTGGACGGTGTGTGTGCGTACCTGTGATGGTAAGGCTGCCGCTGGACGGTGTGTGTGCGTACCTGTGAAGGTAAGGCTGTCGCTGGACGGTGTGTGTGTGTGTACCTGTGAAGGTAAGGCTGTCGCTGGACGGTGTGTGTGCGTACCTGTGAAGGTAAGGCTGTCGCTGGACGGTGCGTGTGCGTACCTGTGAAGGTAAGGCTGTCGCTGGACGGTGCGTGTGCGTACCTGTGAAGGTAAGGCTCCGGCTGGACGGTGTGTGTGCGTACCTGTGAAGGTAAGGCTGCCGCTGGACGGTGTGTGTGCGTACCTGTGAAGGTAAGGCTGCCGCTGGACGGTGTGTGTGCGTACCTGTGAAGGTAAGGCTGTCGCTGGACGGTGTGTGTGTGTGTACCTGTGAAGGTAAGGCTGTCGCTGGACGGTGTGTGTGTGTGTGCGTACCTGTGATGGTAAGGCTGTCGGTAGAGAAGACCTGGACGGTGTGTGTGAGTACCTGTGAAGGTAAGGCTGTCGCTGGACAGTGTGTGTGCGTACCTGTGAAGGTAAGGCTGTCGCTGGACGGTGTGTGTGCGTACCTGTGATGGTAAGGCTGCCGGTAGAGAAGACCTGGACGGTGTGTGTGCGTACCTGTGAAGGTAAGGCTGTCGCTGGACGGTGTGTGTGTGTGCGTACCTGTGATGGTAAGGCTGTCGCTGGACGGTGTGTGTGTGTACCTGTGATGGTAAGGCTGCCGGTAGAGAAGACCTGGACGGTGTGTGTGTACCTGTGAAGCTAAGGCTGTCGCTGGACGGTGTGTGTGCGTACCTGTGAAGGTAAGGCTGTCGCTGGACGGTGTGTGTGCGTACCTGTGAAGGTAAGGCTGTCGCTGGACGGTGTGTGTGTGTGTACCTGTGATGGTAAGGCTGCCGGTAGAGAAGACCTGGACGGTGTGTGTGAGTACCTGTGAAGGTAAGGCTGTCGCTGGACGGTGTGTGTGTGTACCTGTGATGGTAAGGCTGCCGGTAGAGAAGACCTGGACGGTGTGTGTGTACCTGTGAAGCTAAGGCTGTCGCTGGACGGTGTGTGTGCGTACCTGTGAAGGTAAGGCTGTCGCTGGACGGTGTGTGTGCGTACCTGTGAAGGTAAGGCTGTCGCTGGACGGTGTGTGTGTGTGTACCTGTGATGGTAAGGCTGTCGCTGGACGGTGTGTGTACCTGTGATGGTAAGGCTGTCGCTGGACGGTGTGTGTGTGGACCCCTGATGGTAAGGCTGTCGCTGGACGGTGTGTGTGTGGACCCCTGATGGTAAGGCTGTCGCTGGACGGTGTGTGTGTGTGCGTACCTGTGATGGTAAGGCTGTCGCTGGACGGTGTGTGTGTGGACCCGTGATGGTAAGGCTGTCGCTGGACGGTGTGTGTGTGTGCGTACCTGTGATGGTAAGGCTGTCGCTGGACGGTGTGTGTGTGTACCTGTGATGGTAAGGCTGCCGGTAGAGAAGACCTGGACGGTGTGTGTGTGTACCTGTGAAGGTAAGGCTGTCGCTGGACGGTGTGTGTGTGGACCCGTGATGGTAAGGCTGTCGCTGGACGGTGTGTGTGTGGACCCGTGATGGTAAGGCTGTCGCTGGACGGTGTGTGTGTGTACCTGTGATGGTAAGGCTGCCGGTAGAGAAGACCTGGACGGTGTGTGTGTGTACCTGTGAAGGTAAGGCTGTCGCTGGACGGTGTGTGTGTGGACCCGTGATGGTAAGGCTGTCGCTGGACGGTGTGTGTGTGTGCGTACCTGTGATGGTAAGGCTGTCGCTGGACGGTGTGTGTGTGTACCTGTGATGGTAAGGCTGTTGCTGGACGGTGTGTGTACCTGTGATGGTAAGGCTGCCGCTGGACGGTGTGTGTACCTGTGATGGTAAGGCTGCTGGTAGAGAAGACCTGGACGGTGTGTGTGTGTGTGTGTACACCTGTGAAGGTAAGGCTGTCGCTGGACGGTGTGTGTGTGTGTACACCTGTGAAGGTAAGGCTGTCGCTGGACGGTGTGTGTGTGTGTGTACCTGTGAAGGTAAGGCTGTCGCTGGACGGTGTGTGTGTGTGTGTACCTGTGAAGGTAAGGCTGTCGCTGGACGGTGTGTGTGTGTGTGTGTGTGTGTACCTGTGAAGGTAAGGCTGTCGCTGGACGGTGTGTGTGTGTGTGTACCTGTGATGGTAAGGCTGCCGGTAGAGAAGACCTGGACGGTGGCCTTAAGGGTTTTGATCCTGTAGGTGGCAGCGGGGTGGAGCTCTGGCTCATAGCTACACACACACACACACACACACACACACACACACACACACACACACACACACACACACACACACACACACACACACACACACACACACACACACACACACACACACACACACTTTCAGAAAGTATTCACACCCCTTGACGTTTTCACATTTTGTTGCGTTACAGCCTGAATTTAAAAAACAGATTAAATTGAGATTGTGTCACTGATCTACACACAACCATATAATGTCAAAGTGGAATTGTTTAGACATTTTTTAGAAATGAATTTAAAAAATGAAATGTATTGAGTCAATAAGTATTCAACCCCCTTTGTTATGACAAGCCTAAACAAGTTCAGGAGTAAAAATAAGTTGTATGGACTCACTGTGTGTGCAATAATAAGTGTAACATGATTTGTGAATGACTAGCTCATCTCTGTACCCCACACAAACATCTGTCAGGTCCCTCAGTGGAGCACTGAATTTCTCACACAGATTCAACCACAAAGACCAGGGAGGTTTTCCAACGCCTCACTGAGAAGGACACGTCTTGGTAGATGGATAAACATAAAAAAAAATAACGGTATATATATATATATATATATATATTTGAGCGCCGTGAAGTTATTAGTTGCCAGAGAGGAAGGAAACCGCTCAAGGATTTCACCATTATGGTGACACTAAAACAGTTTGAGTTTAATGGCTGTTAAAGGAGAAAACTGAGGATGGATCAACAACATTGTAGTTACTCCACAATACTAACCTAAATGACAGAGTGAACAGAAGAAAGCCTGTACAGAATCAAACATATTCCAAAACATGCATCCTGTTTGCAATAAGGCACTAAAGTAAAACTGCAAAAAAAATGACAAAGAAATGAACTTCATGTCCTGAATACGAAGAGTTATGTTTGGAACAAATCCAACAACACAGAGTACCACCTCATACCCCAAGTATGGTGATGGCTGCATCATGTTATGGGTATGCTTGTCATCGGCAAGGACTTTTGAGTTTTTTAGGATAAAAAGAATCACTGGGAGACAAATTCACTTTCAACAGGACAATAACCTGAAAACACAAGGCCAAATATACACTGGAGTTGAATGTTTCTGAGGCTTGAAAATCTATGGCAAGACTTAAAAATGACTGTCAACAACCAACTTGACAGAGCTTGAAGAATTTTATGAAAAGTAATGTGTGCAATCCATGTGTGCAAAGTTCTTAGAGACTTACCCAGAAAGACTCAAAGGTGATTCTAACATGTATTGACTCAGGGGTGTGAATACTTATGTAAATTAATTTTCACTAAATTAGCAAAAAATTCAAAAAACACGTTTTCACTTTGTCATTATAGAGTAGTGTGTGGGTGAGCCGATGTGAGTTAGACCTTTAAACAGGTCAACATTCACAAGGCCGCAGGGCCACACGGATTACCAGGACGTGTGCTGACCAACTGGCAGGTGTCTTCACTGACATTTTCAACCTCTCCCTGTCTGAGTCTGTAATACCAACATGTTTCAAGCAGACCACCATAGTCCCTGTGCCCATGAACACCAAGGTAACCTGCCTAAATGACTACTGACCCGTAGCACTCACGTCTGTAGCCATGAAGTGCTTTGAAAGGCCAGTAATTGGCTCACATCAACACCATTATCCCAGAGACCCTAGACCCACTTCAATTTGCATACCTCCCCAACAGATGATGCGGTCTCTATTTCACTCCACACTGCCCTTTCCCACCTGGACAAAACAAACACCTATGCGAGAATGCTGTTCGTTGACTACAGCTCAGCGGTTCAACAATAAAGCTCATCACTGAGCTAAGGACCCTGGGACATTTTATTTTATTTCATTTTTTAATTCATGTCCTGCAAGTCTACACATTTTGCCATGGGATGTAGAGAAAATGTTGCAATTTTAAAGCAAGTTTGCTGCAAGTCTACACATTTTACCATGAAATTTTACATTTTAGTCATTTAGCAGAAGCTCTTAAGACAAGCCAGGTGGGACAATTACATCACACATTCGTAGTAATTAATTTTTTACCTCAACAAAAAGTAGCAAGATCAGAGCTAGTAAGGGGGGTTTGGCGTGGTTGCTGTAGGACTATTTAAGATACTATTTGAAGAGGGCGGGTTTTTAGAAGACGGGAAGGGACTCTGCTGTCCGAGCTTCAGGGGGAAGCTGCTTCCATCATCGGGTTGCCAGGACGGAGACGATTGGGAACTTCCTTCCTGTAGGGTTGGGAGGGTCAAGAGACCAGCGGGAACGTCCCACCTGTAGGGGTGGGAGGGTCAAGAGACCAGTGGGAACTTCCTTCCTGTAGGGGTGGGAGGGTCAAGAGACCAGCGGGAACTTCCTTCCTGTAGGGGTGGGAGGGTCAAGAGACCAGTGGGAACTTCCTTCCTGTAGGGGTGGGAGGGTCAAGAGACCAGCGGTGGCAGAGAGAGTGCTCGGGATGGAGAGATTTGACCAGAGCCTGAAGGTAGGGAAGGGGTAGTTCCTCTTGCTGCTCTGTAGGCAGGTACCATGGGTCTGAGAGGAGATGTAGGAAATTTATAAAAGGCATTCCGCGCAATTCTTATTTTGCCATGGCGCGGAGATCAATTTGACATTTTACAAGTCATTTCCTGCAATTCTATTGATTTTGTCATAGGGTGGAGAGAAATGTTTGCGGTTTTGAATAGGATATCTGAGTGAGCACGACTAACAAAATGAATGGGGGCCCCTAGGTCAGTAAATACACCATGATTACTACAAGTTTAGATAGTTGGCTCGACCAACTTACCAATCTGAAACAATATTAGCTGACATGGTCTTATTGAGTGAGTCAGTACCCACGTTTCCATCCACAGTTTATGTGTGCACAGGGGCTAATTGAGTGAGTCAGTACCCACGTTTCCATCCAGTTTATGTGTGCACAGGGGCTAATTGAGTGAGTCAGTACCCACATTTCCATCCAGTGGGCACAGGGGCTAATTGAGTGAGTCAGTACCCACATTTCCATCCAGTGGGCACAGGGGCTAATTGAGTGAGTCAGTACCCACATTTCCATCCAGTGGGCACAGGGGCTAATTGAGTGAGTCAGTACCCACATTTCCATCCAGTGGGCACAGGGGCTAATTGAGTGAGTCAGTACCCACATTTCCATCCAGTGGGCACAGGGGCTAATTGAGTGAGTCAGTACCCACATTTCCATCCAGTGGGCACAGGGGCTAATTGAGTGAGTCAGTACCCACATTTCCATCCAGTGGGCACAGGGGCTAATTGAGTGAGTCAGTACCCACATTTCCATCCAGTGGGCACAGGGGCTAATTGAGTGAGTCAGTACCCACATTTCCATCCAGTGGGCACAGGGGCTAATTGAGTGAGTCAGTACCCACGTTTCCATCCAGTGGGCACAGGGGCTAATTGAGTGAGTCAGTACCCACATTTCCATCCAGTGGGCACAGGGGCTAATTGAGTGAGTCAGTACCCACATTTCCATCCAGTGGGCACAGGGGCTAATTGAGTGAGTCAGTACCCACGTTTCCATCCAGTGGGCACAGGGGCTAATTGAGTGAGTCAGTACCCACATTTCCATCCAGTGGGCACAGGGGCTAATTGAGTGAGTCAGTACCCACGTTTCCATCCAGTTTATGTGGGCACAGGGGCTAATTGAGTGAGTCAGTACCCACGTTTCCATCCAGTGGGCACAGGGGCTAATTGAGTGAGTCAGTACCCACGTTTCCATCCAGTGGGCACAGGGGCTAATTGAGTGAGTCAGTACCCACGTTTCCATCCAGTTTATGTGGGCACAGGGGCTAATTGAGTGAGTCAGTACCCACGTTTCCATCCAGTTTATGTGTGCACAGGGGTTAATTGAGTGAGTCAGTACCCACGTTTCCATCCAGTTTATGTGTGCACAGGGGTTAATTGAGTGAGTCAGTTTCCATCCAGTGGGCACAGGGGCTAATTGTCAGTGATTTGACATAACAATTAGCGGAATTCAAAAGGTGCATAATAATTATATAATATAATATCTAAATGTGGTTGTGAATCAGCAGTTTCTCTCTTAAGTTGGGCCCTGACTGAGTTAACACCCACCGTCCAATGTTTAATGTATTTATTTTATATTTTGGAAATTGATCCACAGGGGTGGGCCATCCGTCGGCCCGTCAAAAGTTCAACTCATCTGAACTTCTCGTCTGTGGAAATGTTTGGTAAGGACACGGTAAGGACACGGTAAGGACACGTCATCTATTCCCATTGAGAATTTAAAATCTATGGGCCAGTTTCCCTAAAACTTTGAACAGCAGTGAATGTCAGATTGTACCAAAATCCAAGAGCATTTCAATTAAAGATATAGCATTGATTCTTAACGAGTGTCCTGTCCAAGGGGGTGTCCTGGTACATCAAGCTGCCTCTCACTACAGAAACAGGAGATAGACTAGTGTCCTGTCCAGGGGGTGTCCTGTACATCAAGCTGTCTCACTACAGAAACAGGAGACAGACTAGTGTCCTGTCCAAGGGGTGTCCTGGTACATTAAGCTGTCTCACACTACAGAAACAGGAGATAGACTAGTGTCCTGTCCAAGGGGTGTCCTGGTACATCAAGCTGTCTCACTACAGTAACAGGAGATAGACTAGTGTCCTGCCAGGGGGTGTCCTGGTACATCAAGCTGTCTCACACCACAGAAACAGGAGATAGACTAGTGTCCTGTCCAGGGGGTGTCCTGGTACATCAAGCCGTCTAACTACAGAAACAGGAGATAGACTAGTGTCCTGTCCAGGGGGTGTCCTGTACATCAAGCTGTCTCCCTACAGAAACAGGAGATAGACTAGTGTCCTGTCCAGGGGGTGTCCTGGTACATCAAGCTGTCTCACTACAGAAACAGGAGATAGACTAGTGTCCTGTCCAGGGGGTGTCCTGTACATCAAGCTGTCTCACTACAGTAACAGGAGATAGACTAGTGTCCTGGTACATCAAGCTGTCTCACTACAGTAACAGGAGATAGACTAGTGTCCTGCCAGGGGGTGTCCTGGTACATCAAGCTGTCTCACTACAGAAACAGGAGATAGACTAGTGTCCTGTCCAAGGGGTGTCCTGTACATCAAGCTGTCTCACTACAGAAACAGGAGATAGACTAGTGTCCTGTCCAGGGGGTGTCCTGGTACATCAAGCTGTCTCACTACAGAAACAGGAGATAGACTAGTGTCCTGGTACATCAAGCTGTCTCACACTACAGAAACAGGAGATAGACTAGTGTCCTGTCCAGGGGGTGTCCTGGTACATCAAGCTGTCTCACACTACAGAAACAGGAGATAGACTAGTGTCCTGCCAGGGGGTGTCCTGGTACATCAAGCTGTCTCACACCACAGAAACAGGAGATAGACTAGTGTCCTGTCCAGGGGGTGTCCTGGTACATCAGAAACAGGAGATAGACTAGTGTCCTGTCCAGGGGGTGTCCTGGTACATCAGAAACAGGAGATAGACTAGTGTCCTGTCCAGGGGGTGTCCTGGTACATCAAGCTGTCTCCCTACAGAAACAGGAGATAGACTAGTGTCCTGTCCAGGGGGTGTCCTGGTACATCAAGCTGTCTCACTACAGAAACAGGAGATAGACTAGTGTCCTGTCCAGGGGGTGTCCTGGTACATCAAGCTGTCTCACTACAGAAACAGGAGATAGACTAGAGTCCTGTCCAGGGGGTGTCCTGGTACATCAAGCTGTCCCTCTACAGAAACAGGAGATAGACTAGTGTCCTGTCCAGGGGGTGTCCTGTACATCAAGCTGTCTCACTACAGAAACAGGAAATAGACTAGTGTCCTGTCCAGGGGGTGTCCTGGTACATCAAGCTGTCTCACTACAGAAACAGGAGATGGACTCTTGCCCTATGGGTTGTTCTGGCTGGGACACCCTTTACTATAGAAAGGCCTCATCTACACGGTCACACACTGCTGTGTTGAGATCTGTGGAAACGTTTGGCAATGGTTGGTGCGGTGACTGTGTGTGTGTGTGTGTGTGTGTGTTTTATCCATTGCTGGGGTGACTACGTAGTCTGTTTTACCTGGCGATGGGCCGGTTGTTCTTGGTGAAGTCGATGAGTCGGATGGCGAAGGGCATGGAGCACACTGCCAGGACATTCACCACCTTGAACTCTGAGAACCTCACCTACACACACACACACACACACACACACACACACACACACACACACACACACACACACACACACACACACACACACACACACACACACACACACACACACACGATAGTTTGTGGTGTGCTGTAGTTAGGGCTCGATTTACAATTTCTTAGGGAATCAACACTTTTCGTAAGGAATCGATTCCTGTCATTTTAATGATGTTTTGTGATTTAGATAGTTTACATTTGAGTCATTTATCTGCCCCCGTAACGGTCCCCCGTGGGAATTAAACCCACAACCCTGGCATTGTATGTAGCACGCTCTACCAACTGAACCCTACGGGTCATGAACAGGTTAGTACCAAGCTCTACAAACTGAACCCCACGGGTCATGAACAGGTTAGTACCACGCTCTACAAACTGAACCCCACGGGTCATGAACAGGTTAGTACCACGCTCTACAAACTGAACCCCACGGGTCATGAACAGGTTAGTACCACGATCTACCAACTGAACCCCACGGGTCATGAACAGGTTAGTACCAAGCTCTACCAACTGAACCCCACGGGTCATGAACAGGTTAGTACCACGCTCTACCAACTGAACCCCACGGGTCATGAACAGGTTAGTACCACGATCTACCAACTGAACCCCACGGGTCATGAACAGGTTAGTACCAAGCTCTACCAACTGAACCCCACGGGTCATGAACAGGTTAGTACCACGCTCTACAAACTGAACCCCAAGGTTCATGAACAGGTTAGTACCACGATCTACCAACTGAACCCCACGGGTCATGAACAGGTTAGTACCACGATCTACCAACTGAACCCCACGGGTCATGAACAGGTTAGTACCAAGCTCTACCAACTGAACCCCACGGGTCATGAACAGGTTAGTACCACGCTCTACCAACTGAACCCCACGGGTCATGAACAGGTTAGTACCACGATCTACCAACTGAACCCCACGGGTCATGAACAGGTTAGTACCACGATCTACCAACTGAACCCCACGGGTCATGAACAGGTTAGTACCAAGCTCTACCAACTGAACCCCACGGGTCATGAACAGGTTAGTACCACGCTCTACCAACTGAACCCCACGGGTCATGAACAGGTTAGTACCACGATCTACCAACTGAACCCCACGGGTCATGAACAGGTTAGTACCAAGCTCTACCAACTGAACCCCACGGGTCATGAACAGGTTAGTACCACGCTTTACAAACTGAACCCCAAGGTTCATGAACAGGTTAGTACCACGATCTACCAACTGAACCCCACGGGTCATGAACAGGTTAGTACCACGATCTACCAACTGAACCCCACGGGTCATGAACAGGTTAGTACCAAGCTCTACCAACTGAACCCCACGGGTCATGAACAGGTTAGTACCAAGCTCTACCAACTGAACCCCACGGGTCATGAACAGGTTAGTACCAAGCTCTACAAACTGAACCCCACGGGTCATGAACAGGTTAGTACCACGATCTACCAACTGAACCCCACGGGTCATGAACAGGTTAGTACCAAGCTCTACCAACTGAACCCCACGGGTCATGAACGGGTTAGTACCACGCTCTACCAACTGAACCCCACGGGTCATGAACAGGTTAGTACCACGCTCTACCAACTGAACCCCACGGGTCATGAACAGGTTAGTACCACGATCTACCAACTGAACCCCACGGGTCATGAACAGGTTAGTACCAAGCTCTACCAACTGAACCCCACGGGTCATGAACAGGTTAGTACCACGCTCTACAAACTGAACCCCAAGGTTCATGAACAGGTTAGTACCACGATCTACCAACTGAACCCCACGGGTCATGAACAGGTTAGTACCACGCTCTACCAACTGAACCCTACGGGTCATGAACAGGTTAGTACCACGCTCTACAAACTGAACCCCACGGGTCATGAACAGGTTAGTACCACGCTCTACCAACTGAACCCCACGGGTCATGAACAGGTTAGTACCACGCTCTACCAACTGAACCCCACGGGTCATGAACAGGTTAGTACCACGCTCTACCAACTGAACCCCACGGGTCATGAACAGGTTAGTCCCACGCTCTACCAACTGAACCCCATGGGTTATGAACAGGTTAGTCCCACGCTCTACCAACTGAACCCCACTGGTCATGAACAGGTTAGTAGCACGCTCTACCAACAACTACACGGGTCATGTACAGGTTAGTACCACGCTCTGCCAACAACCACACGGGTCATGAACAGGTTCGTACCACGCTCTACCAACTGAACCCCACGGGTCATGAACAGGTTAGTACCACGCTCTAACAACTGAACCCCACGGGTCATGAACAGGTTAGTACCACGCTCTAACAACAACCCCACGGGTCATGAACAGGTTAGTACCACGCTCTAACAACTGAACCCCACGGATCATGAACAGGTTAGTACCACGCTCTAACAACAACCCCACGGGTCATGAACAGGTTAGTACCAAGCTCTACCAACTGAACCCCACTGGTCATGAACAGGTTAGTACCACGCTCTACCAACAACTACAAGGGTCATGTACAGGTTAGTACCACGCTCTACCAACAACCACACGGTCATGAACAGGTTAGTACCACGCTCTACCAACAACCACACGGGTCATGAACAGGTTAGTACCACGCTCTACCAACAACTACACGGGTCATGTACAGGTTAGTACCACGCTCTACCAACAACCACACGGGTCATGAACAGGTTAGTACCACGCTCTACCAACTGAACCCCACGGGTCATGAACAGGTTAGTACCAGGCTCTACATACAACTACACGGGTCATGTACAGGTTAGTACCACGCTCTACCAACTGAACACCACGGGTCATGAACAGGTTAGTACCACGCTCTACCAACAACTACACGGGTCATGTACAGGTTAGTACCACGCTCTACCAACAACCACACGGGTCATGAACAGGTTAGTACCACGCTCTACCAACAACTACACGGGTCATGTACAGGTTAGTACCACGCTCTACCAACTGAACCCCACGGGTCATGAACAGGTTAGTACCAGGCTCTACATACAACTACACGGGTCATGTACAGGTTAGTACCACGCTCTACCAACTGAACACCACGGGTCATGAACAGGTTAGTACCACGCTCTACCAACAACTACACGGGTCATGTACAGGTTAGTACCACGCTCTACCAACAACCACACGGGTCATGAACAGGTTAGTACCACGCTCTACCAACAACTACACGGGCCATGAACAGGTTAGTACCACGCTCTACCAACTGAACCCCACGGGTCATGTACAGGTTAGTACCAAGCTCTACCAACTGAACCCCACGGGTCATGTACAGGTTAGTACCAAGCTCTACCAACTGAACCCCACGGGTCATGAACAGGTTCGTACCAAGCTCTACCAACTGAACCCCACGGGTCATGAACAGGTTAGTACCACGCTCTACCAACTGAACCCAACGGGTCATGAACAGGTTAGTCCCAAGCTCTACCAACTGAACCCCATGGGTCATGAACAGGTTAGTACCACGCTCTACCAACAACTACACGGGTCATGTACAGGTTAGTACCACGCTCTACCAACAACCACACGGGTCATGAACAGGTTAGTACCACGCTCTACCAACAACTCCACGGGTCATGAACAGGTTAGTACCACGCTCTACCAACAACTCCACGGGTCATGTACAGGTTAGTACCACGCTCTACCAACTGAACCCCATGGGTCATGAACAGGTTAGTACCACGGTCTACCAACAACTACACAGGTCATATACAGGTTAGTACCACGCTCTACCAACAACCACACAGGTCATGAACAGGTTAGTACCACGCTCTACCAACTGAACCACACGGGTCATGTACAGGTTAGTACCACGCTCTACCAACAACCCCACGGGTCATGAACAGGTTAGTACCACGCTCTACCAACAACGACACAGGTCATGTACAGTTTAGTACCACGCTCTGCCAACAACCACACGGGTCATGAACAGGTTAGTACCACGCTCTACCAACTGAACCCCACGGGTCATGAACAGGTTAGTACCACGCTCTACCAACTGAACCCCACGGGTCATGAACAGGTTAGTACCACGCTCTACCAACTGAACCCCACGGGTCATGTACAGGTTAGTACCACGCTCTACCAACAACCACACGGGTCATGTACAGGTTAGTACCACGTCCTACCAACAACCACACGGGTCATGTACAGGTTAGTTCTCGTACCTTGAAGCCCAGTTTTTGCAGGGTGCGGGCTAACCTCCGGGCTCCCTGCTTAGCCTCATCCTCGCTGGGGAGACAGAGAGACACAGTGACACAGATCAGTGTGTGTGTGTATTGAGGTGTGTGTGGTGTGTGTGTGTATTGAGGTGTGTGTGGTGTGTGTGTGTATTGAGGTGTGTGTGTGTATTGAGGTGTGTGTGGTGTGTGTGTGTATTGAGGTGTGTGTGGTGTGTGTGTGTATTGAGGTGTTTGTGTGGTGTGTGTGTGTATTGAGGTGTTTGTGTGGTGTGTGTGTGTATTGAGGTGTGTGTGGTGTGTGTGTGTATTGAGGTGTTTGTGTGGTGTGTGTGTATTGAGGTGTGTGTGGTGTGTGTGTGTATTGAGGTGTGTGTGGTGTGTGTGTGTATTGAGGTGTGTGTGTGTGGTGTGTGTGTGGTGTATTGAGGTGTGTGTGTGTGTGTGTGTGTGTGTGTGGTGTATTGAGGTGTGTCTGTATTGAGGTGTGTGTGGTGTATTGAGGTGTGTGTGTATTGAGGTGTGTGTGGTGTGTGTGTATTGAGGTGTGTGTGGTGTGTGTATTGAGGTGTGTGTGGTGTGTGTATTGAGGTGTGTGTGGTGTGTGTGTAATGAGGTGTGTGTGTAATGAGGTGTGTGTGGTGTGTGTGTATTGAGGTGTGTGTGGTGTGTGTGTATTGAGGTGTGTGTGGTGTGTGTGTATTGAGGTGTGTGGTGTGTGTGTATTGAGGTGTGTGTGGTGTGTGTGTATTGAGGTGTGTGTGTGTGTGTGTATTGAGGTGTGTGTGTGTGTGTGTATTGAGGTGTGTGTGTGGTGTGTATTGAGGTGTGTGTGTGTGTGTGTGTGTGTGTGTGTATTGAGGTGTGTGTGTGTATTGAGGTGTGTGTGTGTGTGTGTATTGAGGTGTGTGTGTGTGTGTATTGAGGTGTGTGTGTGTGTGTGTGTGTATTGAGGTGTGTGTGTGTATTGAGGTGTGTGTGTGTGTATTGAGGTGTGTGTGTGTGTGTATTGAGGTGTGTGTGTGTGTATTGAGGTGTGTGTGTGTATTGAGGTGTGTGTGTGTATTGAGGTGTGTGTGTATTGAGGTGTGTGTGGTGTGTGTGTATTGAGGTGTGTGTGGTGTGTGTGTATTGAGGTGTGTGTGGTGTGTGTGTATTGAGGTGTGTGTGGTGTGTGTGTATTGAGGTGTGTGTGGTGTGTGTGTATTGAGGTGTGTGTGGTGTGTGTGTATTGAGGTGTGTGTGGTGTGTGTGTGTGTGTGTGTATTGAGGTGTGTGTGTGTGTATTGAGGTGTGTGTGTGTGTATTGAGGTGTGTGTGTGTGGTGTGTGTGTATTGAGGTGTGTGTGTGTGGTGTGTGTGTATTGAGGTGTGTGTGTGTGGTGTGTGTGTATTGAGGTGTGTGTGGTGTGTGTGTATTGAGGTGTGTGTGGTGTGTGTGTATTGAGGTGTGTGTGGTGTGTGTGTATTGAGGTGTGTGTGGTGTGTGTGTATTGAGGTGTGTGTGGTGTGTGTGTATTGAGGTGTGTGTGTGGTGTGTATTGAGGTGTGTGTGTGGTGTGTATTGAGGTGTGTGTGTGGTGTGTATTGAGGTGTGTGTGTGGTGTGTATTGAGGTGTGTGTGTGGTGTGTATTGAGGTGTGTGGGTGTGTGTGTGTGTGTGTGTGGGTGTGTGTATTGAGGTATGTGTGTGTGTGTATTGAGGTGTGTGTGTGTGTATTGAGGTGTGTGTGTGTGTGTATTGAGGTGTGTGTGTGTGTGTATTGAGGTGTGTGTGTGTGTATTGAGGTGTGTGTGTGTATTGAGGTGTGTGTGGTGTGTGTGTGTATTGAGGTGTGTGTGTGTATTGAGGTGTGTGTGTATTGAGGTGTGTGTGGTGTGTGTGTATTGAGGTGTGTGTGGTGTGTGTGTATTGAGGTGTGTGTGGTGTGTGTGTATTGAGGTGTGTGTGGTGTGTGTGTATTGAGGTGTGTGTGGTGTGTGTGTATTGAGGTGTGTGTGGTGTGTGTGTATTGAGGTGTGTGTGGTGTGTGTGTATTGAGGTGTGTGTGGTGTGTGTGGTGTGTGTGTATTGAGGTGTGTGTGTGTGTATTGAGGTGTGTGTGTGTGTATTGAGGTGTGTGTGTGTGGTGTGTGTGTATTGAGGTGTGTGTGTGTGGTGTGTGTGTATTGAGGTGTGTGTGTGTGGTGTGTGTGTATTGAGGTGTGTGTGGTGTGTGTGTATTGAGGTGTGTGTGGTGTGTGTGTATTGAGGTGTGTGTGGTGTGTGTGTATTGAGGTGTGTGTGGTGTGTGTGTATTGAGGTGTGTGTGGTGTGTGTGTATTGAGGTGTGTGTGTGGTGTGTATTGAGGTGTGTGTGTGGTGTGTATTGAGGTGTGTGTGTGGTGTGTATTGAGGTGTGTGTGTGGTGTGTATTGAGGTGTGTGTGTGGTGTGTATTGAGGTGTGTGGGTGTGTGTGTATTGAGGTGTGTGTGTGTGTGTATATTGAGGTGTGTGTGTGTGTGTGTGTGTGGGTGTGTGTGTATTGAGGTATGTGTGTGTGTGTATTGAGGTGTGTGTGTGTGTATTGAGGTGTGTGTGTGTGTGTATTGAGGTGTGTGTGTGTGTGTATTGAGGTGTGTGTGTGTGTATTGAGGTGTGTGTGTGTATTGAGGTGTGTGTGGTGTGTGTGTATTGAGGTGTGTGTGGTGTGTGTGTATTGAGGTGTGTGTGGTGTGTGTGTATTGAGGTGTGTGTGGTGTGTGTGTATTGAGGTGTGTGTGGTGTGTGTGTATTGAGGTGTGTGTGGTGTGTGTGTATTGAGGTGTGTGTGGTGTGTGTGTATTGAGGTGTGTGTGGTGTGTGTGTATTGAGGTGTGTGTGGTGTGTGTGTATTGAGGTGTGTGTGGTGTGTGTGTATTGAGGTGTGTGTGGTGTGTGTGTATTGAGGTGTGTGTGGTGTGTGTGTATTGAGGTGTGTGTGTATTGAGGTGTGTGTGGTGTGTGTGTATTGAGGTGTGTGTGGTGTGTGTGTAATGAGGTGTGTGTGTATTGAGGTGTGTGTGTGTGGTGTGTATTGAGGTGTATGTGTGGTGTGTATTGAGGTGTGTGTGTGTGTGTGTGTGTATTGAGGTGTGTGGGTGTGTGTGTATTGAGGTGTGTGGGTGTGTGTGTATTGAGGTGTGTGTGTGTGTGTGTGTATATTGAGGTGTGTGTGTGTGTATTGAGGTGTGTGTGTGTGTGTGTGTATTGAGGTGTGTGTGTGTGTATTGGGGTGTGTGTGTGGTGTGTGTGTATTGAGGTGTGTGTGTGGTGTGTGTTGTATTGAGGTGTGTGTGGTGTGTGGTGTATTGAGGTGTGTGTGGTATTGAGGTGTGTGTGTGTGTGTGTGGTGTATTGAGGTGTGTGTGTGTATTGAGGTGTGTGTGTGTATTGAGGTGTG
Organism: Oncorhynchus masou masou; assembly: GCF_036934945.1. Taxonomy (NCBI): domain Eukaryota; kingdom Metazoa; phylum Chordata; class Actinopteri; order Salmoniformes; family Salmonidae; genus Oncorhynchus; species Oncorhynchus masou. The sequence goes on along the minus strand of NC_088227.1, from coordinate 45,427,925 downwards.
TGTGTGTATTGAGGTGTGTGTGTATGTATTGAGGTGCGTGCGTGCGTTGAGGTGCGTGCGAGCGTTGAGGTGCGTGCGGTGCGTGCGTTGAGGTGCGTGCGTTGAGGTGCGTGCGGTGCGTTGAGGTGCGTGCGAGCGTTGAGGTGCGTGCGAGCGTTGAGGTGCGTGCGGTGCGTTGAGGTGCGTGCGGTGAGGTGCGTGCGTTGAGGTGCGTGCGAGCGTTGAGGTGCGTGCGGTGCGTGCGTTGAGGTGCGTGCGTTGAGGTGCGTGCGGTGCGTTGAGGTGCGTGCGAGCGTTGAGGTGCGTGCGAGCGTTGAGGTGCGTGCGGTGCGTTGAGGTGCGTGCGTTGAGGTGCGTGCGGTGCGTTGAGGTGCGTGCGGTGCGTTGAGGTGCGTGCGGTGCGTTGAGGTGCGTGCGAGCGTTGAGGTGCGTGCGAGCGTTGAGGTGCGTGCGAGCGTTGAGGTGCGTGCGTGCGGTGAGGTGCGTGCGTGCGGTGAGGTGCGTGCGGTGCGTTGAGGTGCGTGCGAGCGTTGAGGTGCGTGCGAGCGTTGAGGTGCGTGCGTTGAGGTGCGTGCGTTGAGGTGCGTGCGTTGAGGTGCGTGCGTGCGTTGAGGTGCGTGCGTGCGTTGAGGTGCGTGCGTGCGTTGAGGTGCGTGCGTGCGTTGAGGTGCGTGTGTGCGTTGAGGTGCGTGCGGTGCGTGCGTGCGTTGAGGTGCGTGCGTGCGTTGAGGTGCGTGCGTTGAGGTGTGTGTGGTGTGCGTGCGTTGAGGTGCGTGTGGTGTGTGTGGTGTGTGTGGTGTGCGTGCGTTGTGTTGTGTGTACCTGGTTGCGCCAGTACAGATGATTTTCCCTGAAGACCAGATGGAAGCGGTGATCCTGGGTTTGCGGAGTTTCATCAGGACTTTCTAGAAGTTACACACACACACAGGATAGGACTATACAATACACACTGTCCTCACATAGTTACTAGTCACAGAGCACCTAAAGGACTCTACATACTCTACGCAAACAGAACCACGGAGAGTTGTATACGGCCCGGTCCAAAAACTCATCTGCACAGAAATGCATAGAACTAAAGCAGTGTAACACAGCATGTAGATCAATTAAGATAAGGGCACCGGGTTCCCTCAAACGCACCGGGTTCCCTCAAAGCAAAACGCCCCGGGTTCCCTCAAAGCAAAACGCCCCGGGTTCCCTCAAAGCAAAACGCACCGGGTTCCCTCAAACGCACCGGGTTCCCTCGTAGCAAAACGCACCGGGTTCCCTCAAAGCAAAACGCTCCGGGTTCCCTCAAAGCAAAACGCCCCGGGTTCCCTCAAAGCAAAACGCCCCGGGTTCCCTCAAAGCAAAACGCACCGGGTTCCCTCAAACGCACCGGGTTCCCTCGTAGCAAAACGCACCGGGTTCCCTCAAAGCAAAACGCTCCGGGTTCCCTCAAAGCAAAACGCTCCGGGTTCCCTCAAAGCAAAACGCTCCGGGTTCCCTCAAAGCAAAACGCTCCGGGTTCCCTCAAAGCAAAACGCCCCGGGTTCCCTCAAAGCAAAACGCCCCGGGTTCCCTCAAAGCAAAACGCCCGGGTTCCCTCAAAGCAAAACGCCCGGGTTCCCTCAAACGCAACGGGTTCCCTCAAACGCAACGGGTTCCCTCAAACGCAACGGGTTCCCTCAAACGCAACGGGTTCCCTCGTAGCAAAACGCACCGGGTTCCCTCGTAGCAAAACGCACCGGGTTCCCTCAAAGCAAAACGCACCGGGTTCCCTCAAAGCAAAACGCACCGGGTTCCCTCAAAGCAAAACGCACCGGGTTCCCTCAAAGCAAAACGCCCCGGGTTCCCTCAAAGCAAAACGCCCCGGGTTCCCTCAAAGCAAAACGCCCCGGGTTCCCTCAAAGCAAAACGCCCCGGGTTTCCTCAAAGCAAAACGCACCGGGTTCCCTCAAAGCAAAACGCTCCGGGTTCCCTCAAAGCAAAACGCCCCGGGTTCCCTCAAAGCAAAACGCTCCGGGTTCCCTCAAAGCAAAACGCACCGGGTTCCCTCAAACGCACCGGGTTCCCTCGTAGCAAAACGCACCGGGTTCCCTCAAAGCAAAACGCTCCGGGTTCCCTCAAAGCAAAACGCTCCGGGTTCCCTCAAAGCAAAACGCTCCGGGTTCCCTCAAAGCAAAACGCTCCGGGTTCCCTCAAAGCAAAACGCCCGGGTTCCCTCAAAGCAAAACGCCCCGGGTTCCCTCAAAGCAAAACGCCCCGGGTTCCCTCAAAGCAAAACGCCCCGGGTTCCCTCAAAGCAAAACGCCCCGGGTTCCCTCAAACGCAACGGGTTCCCTCAAACGCAACGGGTTCCCTCAAACGCAACGGGTTCCCTCAAACGCAACGGGTTCCCTCAAACGCAACGGGTTCCCTCGTAGCAAAACGCACCGGGTTCCCTCAAAGCAAAACGCACCGGGTTCCCTCAAAGCAAAACGCACCGGGTTCCCTCAAAGCAAAACGCACCGGGTTCCCTCAAAGCAAAACGCACCGGGTTCCCTCAAAGCAAAACGCACCGGGTTCCCTCAAAGCAAAACGCCCCGGGTTCCCTCAAAGCAAAACGCCCCGGGTTTCCTCAAAGCAAAACGCACCGGGTTTCCTCAAAGCAAAACGCACCGGGTTTCCTCAAAGCAAAACGCACCGGGTTTCCTCAAAGCAAAACGCACCGGGTTTCCTCAAAGCAAAACGCCCCGGGTTTCCTTGAGATCACAAAAAAAAAAACGTTGAGAGGAATTCCGGAAAAGCCAATTCTCTGGCCAACTGAGTTGAAAGGTGAAACAACATCACAGGTCACAGGTGGTGTCCTCACCATAGACATAGAACAGGCTTGGAACCTATAACCCTGGCAATTTGACTGGTAAACTCACAATGGCTGGCTGGTATTGTGATGCAATAATTTCCACGGTAACGTAGAATTTTCACTCAAATGATGCTCACTGATGTGGCTCATGCAATCGATTGCAGGTATTGTAAAGTCAGTTGAGTTGATTCGACAAATTACAGGAAAAGATTGAGGGGTAGGTACACTTTCTGATTTTACTTCCCGCTTTCCTCCTAAACTATGTTTAAAAAAAATACAGGTTCAGACACTAATAATTCCATGCGAGAGAGTTTTGAAAATAAACTAATTCATGACAAGTGCTAGCGCCGTTGCTAACAAGCAAAGCTGGTTCCATTGCTGAAAAGAGTTATGGGATATTAGAATCCTGTAGTCTTAAGAGCTTAGAAAAATAATACAGGTAATGTGTACACTCAAAATGGCCGCCAGTCCACCCATTGTGCGTCTGTCCTTACCCCATATTCAGGTTTATAGATTACGTTGACCCCCTCCAGAGCGATGGTGCGCAGGTTGAGGTGGCAGCGTGTCCTGAATACAGCCACCACATTGGTGATAATGATATCCAACGCTACATCATTACTGGGCTCCATGGGGACCCACTGGACCGGAGCGCTGTGGCTGGGTCTGGGTGGCTGGGCCCGGCTGTCTGGCTGACAGGAAGTGGATTACAGGTGCATGACAATCGCCTGGATACGAACACTAGAAATCACAGAGACAGACATCCCTAGTATTAGATATCTCATTCCGCTAGCTAGATGAATGAAACCTTCACCAATAGCCATTCGATATCGCAGCATCTCAGAGTAGGAGTGCTGGTCTCAGATCAGTTTTACATTTTATATCACAACGTATCAGATTACATGGAGAGGGGAACTGATCCCAGATCAGCCCTTCGACACTGAAAGGCTTGATACATGTACAGTTGAAGTCATTAGTTTAAATACACCTGAGCCAAACACATTTAAACTCAGTTTCACAATTCCTGACATTTAATCCTAGTAAAAATCCCCTGTTTTAGGTCAGTTAGGATCACCACTTTATTTTAAGAAATGTGAAAAATCAGAATAATAGTAGAGAATGATTTATTTCAGGTTTTATTTCTGTCATCACATTCCCAGTGGGTCAGAAGTTTACATACCAAATACTAATTGAGTGTAGCATTGCCTTTAAAGTGTTTCACTTGGGTCAAACGTTTCAGGTCGCCTTCCACAAGCTTCCCACAATAAGCTGGGTGAATTTTAGCCCATTCCTCCTGACAAAGCTGGTATATTTGTAGGCCTCCTTGCTCACACACATTTTTTCAGTTCTACCCACAAATGTTCCATAGGATTGAGGTCAGGGCTTTGTGATGGCCACTCCAATACCTTGACTTTGTTGTCCTTGAGCCATTTTGCCACAACATTGGAAGTATGCTTGGGGTCATTGTCCATTTGGAAGACCCATTTGAGACCAAGCTTTAACTGATGTCTTGAGATGTTGCTTCAATATATCCACATCATTTTCTTCCCTCATGATGCTATCTACTTTGTGAAGTGCACCAGTCCCTCCTGCAGCAAAGCACCCCCACAACATGATGCTGCCACCCCCGTGCTTCACGGTTGGGATGATGTTCTTCGGCATGCTAGCCTCCCCCTTTATGCTCCAAAAATAAAGATGGTCATTTTGGCCAAACAGTTCTATTTTGATTTCATCAGACCAGAGGATATTTCTCCAAAAAGTACAATATTTGTCCCCATGTGCAGTTGCAAATCGTAGTCTGGCTTTTTTATGGCGGTTTTGGAGCAGTGGCTTCTTCCTTGCTGAGCTGCCTTTCAGGTTATGTCGATATAGGACTAGTTTTTACTGTGGATATAGATACTTTTGGCCAGGTCGCAGTTGTAAATGAGAACTTGTTCTCAACTAGCTTACCTGGTTAAATAAAGGTGAATTATTTTTTAAAAAGGTCCTTTGCTGTTCTTTTGGGATTGTTTCTCACCAAAGTAAGTTCACCTCGAGGAGACAGAACGCGTCTCCTTCCTGAGCGGTATGACGGCCTCATGGTCCCATGGTGTTTATATGTCTTATTGTTTGTACAGATGATCGTGGTACGTTCAAACATTTAGAAATTCCTCCCAAGGATGAATCAGACTTGTGAAAGACTACAATTTTTTTCTTGGCTGATTTCTTTTGATTTTCCCATGATGTCAAGCAAAGAGGCACTGAGATTGAAGGTAGGCCTTGAAATACATCCACAAGTACACCTATTGACTAAAATTATGTCAATGAGCCTATCAGAAGCTTCTAAAGACATGACATCATTTTCTGGAATTTTCCAAGCTGTTTAAAGGCACAGTGAACTTAGTGTATGTAAACTTCTGACCCACTGGAATTGTGATGGTGAATTATAAGTGAAATAATCTGTCTGTAAACAATTGTTGGAAAAATTGTGTCATGCACAAAGTAGATGCCCTAACCGACTTGCCAAATCTAGTTGGTTAACAAGAAATTTGTGGAGTGGTTGAAAAACGAGTTTTAATGACTCCAACCTAAGTGTATGTAAACTTCCGACTTCAACTGTATATGGACCAAAGTCTCGATTGATACAGAAAATGTACAGATTCGGTCAAAAGTTGGGACATACCTCTCATTACATGTTTTTTTTTTATTTTTACAATTCTCTAAAATTGTAGAATAATAGTGAAGACATCAAAACAATGAAATAACAGATATGGAATCGTGTAGTAACCAAAAAAAAGTGTTCCATCTAAATATATTCTATATTCTACAAAGTAGCCACCCTTTGCCTTGACAGCTTTGCACACTTGGCATTCTCTCAACCAGCTTTGCCTGGAATGCTTTTCCAACCGTCTTGAAGGAGTTCCCACATATGCTGAATGCTTGTTGGCTGCTTTTCCTTCACTCTGTGGTCCATCTCATCCCAAACCATCGCAATTGGTTTGAGGTCAGGTGATTGTGGAGGCCAGGTCATCTGATGCAGCACTCCATCACTCTCCTTATTGGTTAAAATAGCTGTACACAGCCTGGAGGCGTTTTGGGTCATTGTCCTGTTGAAAAACAAATGATATTCCCACTAAGTGCAAACCAGATGGGATGGTGTATCACTGCAGAATGCTGTGGTAGCCATGCTGGTTAAGTGTACCTTTAATTCTAAATAAATCACTGATAGTGTCAACAGCAAAGCACACCATCACACCTCCTCCATGCTTCAAGGTGGGAACCACACATGCGTAACCAAACATCTCAAATTTGGACCAAAGGACAAATTTCCACCGGTCTAATGTCCATTGCTCATGTTTCTTGGCCCAAACAAGTTCGGTCTTCTTATTGGTGTCCTTTAGTAGTGGTTTCTTTGCAGCAATTCCACCACGAAGGCCTGATTCACGTAGTCTCCTCTGAACAGTTGATGTTGAGATGAGTCTGTTACTTGAACTCTGAAGCATTTATTTGGGCTGCAGTTTCTGAGGCTGGTAACTCTAATGAACTTATCCTCTGCAGCAGAGGTAACTCTGGGTCTTCCTTTCCTGTGGCGGTCCTCATGAGAGACAGTTAACTCTAATAAATGTATCCTCTGCAGCAGAGGTAACTCTGGGTCTTCCTGTCCTGTGGTGGTCCTCATGAGAGTCAGGTAACTCTGGGTCTTCCTGTCCTGTGGTGGTCCTCATGAGAGTCAGGTAACTCTGGGTCTTCCTGTCCTGTGGCGGTCCTCATGAGAGCCAGTTAACTCTAATGAACGTATCCTCTGCAGCAGATGTAACTCTGGGTCTTCCTGTCCTGTGGCGGTCCTCATGAGAGAGTTTCATCACAGTGTTTGATGGTTTTTGCCACTGCACTTGAAGAAATGTCCAAATACATGTTCAGGATTGACTGGCCATGTCTTAAAGTAGTGATGGACTGTTGTTTCTCTTTTCTTATTTGAGCTGTTCTTGCCATAAAATCGACTTGGTCTTTTACCAAATTGGTCCATCTTCTGTAAACCACCCCTACCTTGTCACAACACAACTGATTGGCTGGAACGCATTGAGAAGGAAAGAAATTCCACAGGCACACCTGTTAATTGAAATGCATTCCTGGTGACTACCTCGTGGAGCTGGTTGAGAGAATGCCAAGAGTGGGCAAAGCGGTCATCAAGGCAAAGGGTGGCTTCTTTGAATAATCTCAAATATAAAATATATTGTGATTTAACACTTTTTTTTGGTTACTACATGATTCCATATGTGTTATTTCATAGTTTTGATGTCTTCACTATTATTCTACAATGTAGAAAATAGTAAAAAATAAATAAAATAAAAACCCTGGAACGAGTAGGTGTCCAAACATTTGACTGGTACTGTATACCTGACCATGTATATTAACTATCCACTTCAGCTTTGTTTTATGACGTTGTTTCGTGTACCATAACATACCAGGTTTGTCTGTAGATGTTCTTGTTTGTTCTTCTATCAGACTCGTCTCAAGTAGAAAATAGAGACAATTAGTTCCACAGATGGACGTCAATGATAATGAGGATTTATCCGGGAACTCCTCAACAGCTGCTCCTTGCAGCACACAGACCAGGGATGTTCATACGACCCCGGTCAGAAAAAACGATATACTGCAAATATTAAAACATTACATTCAAAACATTACATTCAAGTTTCACCATTAACATCAGAATGGTACAGAGAGACATTATCTAAGTAAGATAAAAGGGGGAATAACGTTAAGCTAATTAGTAAGTCAAGTGAACTAGCTAGCTAGCATCACCAGAGTAGCACTGGCTAACTTACCACGGCGTCTAGACACACCGCTCTTTTATATTATTACAAAATAAGTTGGTTGTCAGGTTTCTGCATCATTAAAAATCAACAACAACAACAAAAATAAAAAGTCTAAAGATATTGAATAGGAGTTGAGTGTAGCTTAGCTAGGTCAGTTTAGTTGCTACCCGGCGTTGCGTAGTAACGTACCTGTGTACGCCTGACCTGCACAATCACCTCGTAACTCATTGGTCGTTAACGTTAGTTCGCTTGTTACCTAGTTACATCAATAGTTAGTTAGACACACAGGCTTGCAAACAAAGAGGAAATTGACATGTAGCCCGGTACACGTTTCAGCTCGCTAGCCAGCCAATTAACAAAGAAAATGGCTAACGTTGTTAGCTCTTCAGGGGCAACTTGCTTTTTATTATTATTTTTTTAATTTTACATTAGTTAGCTCGTTTGATGGGATTCTCCAACACTGTATTTTCTTCTTAAGTGGAGATATACGTCACTGAACTGTTACCAAAATAAAAAAACAAACGCCATTATCACGGGCGAAATGTAACGTTATTTGCTCTCGCCTCTGTGTTCAGCCGATAACCTTCTGGCTAACTGCTTCCTGTTTAGAGTTTGGTTTAAAAAAGGGAGGGGGCAGGGCTGCAGTTTTTCCGACATAAGAATCTCTGTGGTTATATCACCCTCTTGTGGACAAAGATGTCTTCAATTGATATTTCAATGATGGTTAATTAAATCCAATTGTTGGATGTCCCACCCGGAGAGAGTATGAACAAAAATAACAATAACAATAGAAAATTATAGAATTGACACATCGTATATAATGAAAATGGAGAGAGTATGGAAAACAAAATATTATATATATATATATATATATATATATATATATATATATATATATATATATATATATATATATATATATATATATATATATATATATATATATATATATATATATATATATATAATATATAGATTTGACACATCGTATATAATGAAAATGGAGAGAGTATGGGAAAAAAAATATTATAGAATTGATACATCGTATATAATCAAAATGTCGTGCAAGTAATGGACTGTGTTGAATTACAAATAGCATATATAAAAACACACGCCGAATGTCAACGTCGCAATGCTTATATGAAAGCTCGTGTCACATTCGAGATATGTGTCTTCTAGTCTGCGAACGCGTTTCCATGTTACAGTGCGCCTCTTTAATTCTTCAGAGCTTTTCAACTGAGGAGAGCACGGTCACACAGGTAGGAGGAGCGATCTCTGTCAATCATAAACTCTGCCTCTACACCGTAAATTCGCAAAAAAAAAATCGACATTTGATCAAATTGACTTTTATCAGAGCAACCAATGAGAGAATTCGTATCCGGTTTAGTTCCAAGACCGTGAGTTTCCGCTCACAGTGTTGCCAATGTCGCAGTTTTTTTTGCAATTGGGAAACTTTGAAAAAAGATGTGTCCGGTGGAAAATGTTTTGGGGGGTTTCTAAGTTGCACCGCGGCCGCCATGGCGTTTCAATTAAATATATATTTCACTGTGACCTGCTGCTGAGTGAGTGGTGCGGAAGGTGTGCGTTTTGAGAGCACTAGTCCAGTGTTGCCAACTCCTCAGTAAGGAAAGTAGCTATTGGCTGTCGCTAGATGTCACTAAATGAGAGCACTACAGCTATTAGCTGAGTCACTTGAGCTGAGATGTAGGTAGGCTATTTAATATGTCATTATGGAGACACCCCACATTTCAAACCCTTTTTCCCCATAAAACATATTAATACTATATAATTGATACACATCAATAAATAATGGAGACAAAGCACTGGCAACGACTATGGGCGCACGAGAGCATTACAAGAGAAGTGCTTTATGCCTGGGAAGTTATGTAACTCCCTCTAGTGGTGAAAAGTCCTCACTGAAACTGACATGAGGCTAAATGTGGAGAATGATACACAATGAGATCGGGTGCAGGCCAGGCAACAGGCTGTTAGCCAGCCTGCCAGCTTAGTGGAGTCTACCATTAGTAGCACAGTCAGTGTAGTTAGCTCAGCTATCCCCATTGAGACCGTGTCTGTGCCTCGACCTAGGTTGGGCAAAACTAAACATGGTGGTGTTCGCCTCAGCAATCTCACTGGAATTAAGACCTCCTCCATTCCTGCCAGTATTGAAAGAGATTGTGGTACCTCACATCTCAAAATAGGGCTACTTAATGTTAGATCCCTCACTTCCAAGGCAGTTATAGTCAATGAACTAATCACTGATCATAATCTTGATGTGATTGGCCTGACTGAAACATGGCTAAAGCCTGATGAATTTACTGTGTTAAATGAGGCCTCTTCTCCTGTTTACACTAGTGACCATATCCCCCGTGCATCTCGCAAAGGAGTTGTTGCTAACATTTTCGATAGCAAATTTCAACGTACAAAAAAATAAATAACTGTGTTTTCATCTTTTGAGCTTCTAGTCGTGAAATCTATGCAGCCTACTCAATCACTTTTTTATAGCTACTGTTTACAGTCCTCCTGGGCCATATACAGTGTTCCTCACTGAGTTCCCTGAATTCCTATCGGACCTTGTAGTCATGGCAGATAATATTAAAAGTTTTGGTGACTTTAATATTCACATGGAAAAGTCTACAGACCCAGTCCAAATGGCTTTCAGAGCCATCATCGACTCAGAGATGCTAGTTCTATGACCCAATAAACAAAGATATCTTCTGTTGGATCTAACAATTCATCTTGATGGTTGTACAGTCGTCTCAAATAAAACTGTAAAGGACCTCTGCGTTACTCTGGACCCTGATCTCTCTTTTGACGAACATATCAAGACTGTTTCAAGGAACAGCTTTTTTCCATCTTCGTAACATTGCAAAAATCAGAAACTCTGTCCAGGAAGGATGCAGAAAAGGTCATCCATGCTTTTGTCACTTCTAAATTAAACTACTGCAATGTTCCACTTTTCGGATACCTTGATAAAACACTAAATAAACTTTAGTTCGTACTAAATATGGCTGCTAGAATCTAGACTAGAACCAAAAAATGCGATCATATTACCCCAATGCTAGCTTCCCTACACTAGCTACCTGTTAAGGCAAGGGCTGATTTCAAGGTTTTACTGCTAACCTACAAAGCATGACATGGGCTTGCTCCTACCTATCTCTCTGATTTGGTCCTGCCGTACATACCTACATGTACGCTACGGTCACAAGACGCAGGCCTCCTAACTGTCCCTAGAATTTCTAAGCAAACAGCTGGAGGCAGGGCTTTCTCCTATAGAGCTCCATTTTTATGGAATGGTCTGCCTACCCATGTGAGAGACGCAAACTCGGTCTCAACCTTTAAGACTTTACTGAAGACTCATCTCTTCAGTGGGTCATATGATTGAGTGTAGTCGGGCCCAGGAGTGTGAAGGTGAATGGAAAGGCTCTGGAGCAACGAACCACCCTTGCTATACCCTACCACTACCCCTGCTCTCACCTAGCCCATGACAACACCCTACTACTACCCCCTACTCACCTGGCCCCTGACAACACCCTACCACTACCCCCTACTCACCTGGCCCCTGACAACACCCTACTACTGCCCCTGCTCTCACCTAGCCCCTGACAACACCCTACCACTGCCCCCTGCTCTCACCTAGCCCCTGACTACACCCTACCACTACCCCCTGCTCTCACCTAGCCCCTGACAACACCCTACCACTACCCCATACTCTCATCTAGCCCCTGACAACACCCTACCACTACCGCCTGCTCTCACCTAGCCCATGACAACACCCTACCACTATCCCCTACTCACCTGGCCCCTGACAACACCCTACCAGTACCCCCTACTCACCTGGCCCCTGACAACACCCTACCACTGCCCCTGCTCTCACCTAGCCCCTGACAACACCCTACCACTGCCCCCTGCTCTCACCTAGCCCCTGACTACACCCTACCACTACCCCCTGCTCTCACCTAGCCCCTGACTACACCCTACCGCTACCCCCTGCTCTCACCTAGCCCCTGACAACACCCTACCGCTACCCCTTACTCTAACCTAGCCCTTCACTGTTAAACCACTGAGCCGTAAGTTTCCGTCATGACCTGCTGTGTGTATTAGATTAATGAGTTGAAGACGGAGCATGTCTCACCTGCAGCATCACCCTGGAGCTCTCCGCCATGATGGCCTACATCTCGGTCAATGCTTCCCGTCGCCCCTCGGAGGGGGGGTGGGTCTCAACCCCTCAGTGAGAGAACACACACTGTCGCTGTGTCTCAATAGTCTATCTTCTGGCAACAGGTCCTTTTTATTGAGGACAACACTCGCAGTTGAGATCATCCAATCTATAATTATTTTGATGTTTGTGTTTTATTTTTGTCATTGTTTATTTTTTTTTTACTGTCTACCGTTTTTGTTTTTATGAGCTGCACTGAAACACATTCTAATTAACTCTGTTGATATGACAATTACAGGAGTTACAGTTGTGTCAGTCGGTGTGAATAAAATGTATTATTTAATATCTTGTATGTTTACCATGCTTTATTTCTGTTACAGTGGGATCATTTCAGTAACTGCTACTCTGCTTTGATGGGATTGACCCATACATTTGTAAGAATAAAGTTATTAAATGAATGATATGCCTGTATGATCTGGGTCCATATCCACAGTGTCTCAGAGCAGGAGTGCTGGCCTAGGATCTGTCCATACAAATCAAAGTTTATTTGTCACGTGCGCCGAATACAACAGGTGTAGTAGACCTTACAGTGAAATGCTGAATACAACAGGTGTAGGTAGACCTCACAGTGAAATGCTGAATACAACAGGTGTAGTAGATCTTACAGTGAAATGCTGAATACAACAGGTGTAGTAGACCTTACACTGAAATGCTGAATACAACAGGTAGACCTTACAGTGAAATGCTGAATACAACAGGTGTAGTAGACCTTACAGTGAAATGCTGAATACAACAGGTGTAGTAGACCTTACAGTGAAATGCTGAATACAACAGGTGTAGTAGACCTTACAGTGAAATGCTGAATACAACAGGTGTAGTAGACCTCACAGTGAAATGCTGAATACAAGAGGTGTAGTAGACCTCACAGTGAAATGCTGAATACAACAGGTGTAGTAGATCTTACAGTGAAATGCTGAATACAACAGGTGTAGTAGACCTTACAGTGAAATGCTGAATACAACAGGTAGACCTTACAGTGAAATGCTGAATACAACAGGTGTAGTAGACCTCACAGTGAAATGCTGAATACAACAGGTGTAGTAGACCTCACAGTGAAATGCTGAATACAACAGGTGTAGTAGACCTTACAGTGAAATGCTGAATACAACAGGTGTAGAAGACCTTACAGTGAAATGCTGAATACAACAGGTGTAGAAGACCTTACAGTGAAATGCTGAATACAACAGGTGTAGTAGACCTCACAGTGAAATGCTGAATAGAAGAGGTGTAGTAGACCTCACAGTGAAATGCTGAATACAACAGGTGTAGTAGACCTCACAGTGAAATGCTGAATACAACAGGTGTAGTAGACCTCACAGTGAAATGCTGAATACAACAGGTGTAGTAGACCTTACAGTGAAATGCTGAATACAACAGGTGTAGTAGACCTCACAGTGAAATGCTGAATACAACAGGTGTAGTAGACCTCACAGTGAAATGCTGAATACAACAGGTGTAGTAGACCTCACAGTGAAATTCTTACTTACAGGCTCTAACCAATAGTGCAAAAAAAATGTATTAGTTGAACAATAGGTAAGTAAAGAAATAAAACAACAGTAAAAAGACAGGATATATACAGTAGAGAGGCTATATACAGTAGAGGGGCTATATACAGTAGAGAGGCTATATACAGTAGAGAGGCTATATACAGTAGAGGTTATATACAGTAGGGAGGCTATATACAGTAGAGAGGCTATATACAGTAGAGAGGCTATATACAGTAGAGAGGCTATATACAGTAGAGAGGTTATATACAGTAGAGAGGCTATATACAGTAGAGGCTATATACAGTAGAGGCTATATACAGTAGAAAGGCTTCATACAGTAGAGGCTATATACAGTAGAGAGGCTATATACAGTAGAGAGGCTATAAAAATAGTGAGGCTACATACAGACACTGGTTAGTCAGGCTGATTGAGGTACTATGTACATGTAGATATGGTTAAAGTGCCTATGCATATATGAAGAACAGAGAGTAGCAGTAGCGTAAAAGAGGTGTTGGGGTGGTGAGACACAATGCAGAAAGCCCGGTTAGCCAATGTGCAGGAACACTGGTTGGTCGGGCCAATTGAGATAGTACGTACATGAATGTATAGTTAAAGTGACTATGCATATATGATAAACAGAGAATAATAATAACAATATTTATTATAATGTAAAAGTCCCAAACTGATGCTAGATCATCTCTCCTACTGTGAGATGCTTTGTGGATACAGACCCAGGTTTCTGATTGGAAGACTTTGAACATCCAGCCAACTTGACACTGTGAGAAGCATTGGACTCAACACGGGGCCAGCGTTGGATTTGCAAGTGCATCCTCAATATTAGGAAGATTCATGTTTTTGTACATGCAACGTAATGTCATATCGCAATGAGAACATAGCTTTTAACAAACAACATCATATGGCTCTCTATGAGGGAATAATGCAGCCAATAAAGTCATATCGCAATGAGAACATAGCTTTTAACAAACAACATCATATGGCTCTCTATGAGGGAATAATGCAGCCAATAAAGTCATATCGCAATGAGAACATAGCTTTTAACAAACAACATCATATGGCTCTCTATGAGGGAATAATGCAGCCAATAAAGTCATATCGCAATGAGAACATAGCTTTTAACAAACAACATCATATGGCTCTCTATGAGGGAATAATGCAGCCAATAAAGTGCCATAGGAAGTAGGCAGATTAACGCAAATATTCTTTACTTAGTTTATAACCAGTGATGCTACACTAGATGAATAAGCAGCGCATGAGGGAAGCATGTTTTTAAGAAAGCGAGTTCCAACGCGCTCAACCTCAAACTCTAAATGTCGGTGTGTTAAATCGATATACAAGTCCAGAAGATTAAATAAATATAAATACAAATATTATTATTTAGATTAAATATAAACCAAACTTCCCAACTTCCTCTTTATTATTTTTGGGGGGAGGAGGGGGGGGGGGGGGGTTCAGCAGGAAAAACAAACAGAAACATTTGTGTGTCCACCTTCTTCAGTGTATGTCTGGTGTCAGGCATCAGTTATGTAAGAGTGAGACAGGCATGAATGATAGTAATCGACAGGAACACGTTGTTCAGATTTCAACAATCGGATTGGATTAAATGTTAGAATTTGGTATTTCTGGAGGCGGAAGGAACGCCTGTTTAGGTTGAGGTGCTGGCTAGTGGAGTAGGACACTGGAGAAAATAATTGGGTATTTCAAAAGTGAATATGAGATTCTGATCCTTGGTGTGAATACTAATAAGCAACCATTGATGAGAACAGCTGATTTGTCACGTTCTGACATTAGTTCTTTTGTTATGTCTTTGTTTTAGGTTGGTCAGGGTGTGAGTTGGGGTGGGTTGTCTATGTTCCGTTTTCTATGTTGTGTTTTGAGTTTGGCCTGGTATGGTTCTCAATCAGTGGCAGGTGTCGTTAGTTGTCTCTGATTGAGAATCATACTTAGGTAGCCTTTTTCCACCTGTGTTTTGTGGATGTTCATTTTCTGTTCTGTGTTTGTATTTCACTGTTCAGGACTGTTTTCGTTTCATTCTCGTGTTTTGTTTTGTTGTGTTTTGTCCGAGTATTCGTTTTCATTAAAATGAGAATATGAATACTTACCACGCTGCACCTTGGTCCTCCTCTCTTTCTCCCAACAACGAACGTTACATGATTGGCATTCTCACATGTTAGATCATACACTCACCTATAACAAATACACTTCAAAGATTTAACATATATTATTAGTTATTATTATTATTAGAGATAATATTGGCTGAAGTTGTGTATATTTTTTGGGCATGAACAGCTGTTAAATTTGTTCAATTGATATACAAATGAATTGAACAGTTGATATCTTTGTGGTCCGTCAGCACCAGAAGAGAGACGGAATCTCCATCTACTGTTATGGACCTGTGTTTGATATTTTTGGGCTTTTTTTTCCCAGAATCCCACAGTGGCGTCAGTAGTCAATTCTATGGTGTATGTAGATGTTCTATAATGTACAATACACTACATCTACTGCATAGAGAAACAGCATCTCTACACTACAGGGATGACCACATCTACTGTGTATCCAAAATACACAGAGTCCTTTTCAGCATGTCAAATCAATGGCACACCATCAAAGCAGGTCCACACAATCAGAACAGAGATACCAGCTAAACCCCTGCAGATCCTAGCCATTGACATGTGTGTGCCGTTTCCAACAGGAGAACACCTCTTCGTAACAACAGACTCAAGAGAGGGGATTGATCCTAAACCGCATCACCACCGCGAATATAATCAAAGGCCTAAAGGTGACGTCCGCACCGTGCGCGTCCTGAGTCTTTTGAGACGGATAACGATGCTTCTCTCACCGCAAGGTAAACAGGATCCGACACCATCCATACTGGCCTCAGAACAGGACGCTTGTCAAAGCAATTCGCGCCGCTCAATCAGAAGGGAAGGATTGGCGCAGAGAACTACAAACGTTTGTCATGTCCTACAGTACGCCACACTCAGTCACAGGCCAGCTGAACTATTGTTCAACCGACAAAATCGGGACCAAACTGCCAGAGCTGTTAGCCGCCATGCAGCCAGGAGCTGAAACGACAACGCTGTTCGGCTTTGCTGATGCTGAATGGAAGGAGAAGGGCTGACAGAACTCCGCCACATCTAGCGAAGCAACTGAAAACACCAATCCAACAAGGTCACATGGTTCTGCTACAGAAACCAAAGCGAACAAGTTGTCAAGTAACTTCGAACCATAGCCATACACTGTCGTAGACAGGAAGGGGAACTCTGTTGTCCTGCAATGGAATATCAAGAGGGACATGCAACATGTTTCATTTGTGAAACTGTGGATCCAACCACAGAGTCAGGACAATTTACTACAAGTGACAGAGACACTGACCGGACAGAGCCTGACACACCGCCTAGACAAGTGACAGAGACACTGACCGGGCAGAGCCTGACACACCGCCTAGACAAGTGACAGAGACACGGACCGGACAGAGCCTGACACACCGCCTAGACAAGTGACAGAGACACTGACCGGGCAGAGCCTGACACACCGCCTAGACAAGTGACAGAGACACTGACCGGGCAGAGCCTGACACACCGCCTAGACAAGTGACAGAGACACGGACCGGACAGAGCCTGACACACCGCCTAGACAAGTGACAGAGACACTGACCGGGCAGAGCCTGACACACCGCCTAGACAAGTGACAGAGACACTGACCGGGCAGAGCCTGACACACCGCCTAGACAAGTGCTAGTACCTGACGAGGCCATTCAAATACAGACCCCAAAGACTCAGACAACAAGTTGTGCTTCTGAAGGACTATGTTCGATAGACGTGTTGCCCATATTGGAGCAGAATAATCTCCTGCACAGTCTGAATGGCAGGACAGTCTACCCCCAAGCCATCATAGAAAAGCTCCTGGGAGAATTATTGTCAAATAAACATTGTTAACAAAAGAGTTCCAGGAATGTAACTAGAGATATGGTTAGTAGTTTAAAGAAAGCAGAAGTAAACTTTGCTTAGTCCCCACAGAACTGTTATAGCAGCAATGTCCCAACATCTAGTGGAAAGCCTTCCCAGAAGAGTGGAGGCTGTAATAGCAGCAATGATCGAACATCTAGTAGAAAGCCTTCCCAGAAGAGTGGAGGCTGTAATAGCAGCAATGATCCAACATCTAGTGGAAAGCCTTCCCAGAAGAGTGGAGGCTGTAATAGCAGCAATGATCCAACATCTAGTGGAAAGCCTTCCCAGAAGAGTGGAGGCTGTTATAGCAGCAATGTCCCAACATCTAGTGGAAAGCCTTCCTAAAAGAGTGGAGGCTGTAATAGCAGCAATGATCCAACATCTAGTGGAAAGCCTTCCCAGAAGAGTGGAGGCTGTAATAGCAGCAATGATCCAACATCTAGTGGAAAGCCTTCCCAGAAGAGTGGAGGCTGTAATAGCAGCAATGATCCAACATCTAGTGGAAAGCCTTCCCAGAAGAGTGGAGGCTGTTATAGCAGCAATGATCCAACATCTAGTGGAAAGCCTTCCCAGAAGAGTGGAGGCTGTTATAGCAGCAATGATCCAACATATATATCCCATTTAGCAGACGCTTTTGTCCAAAGCGACTTACAAGTCGGCTGGGGCCACTACTTTTACATATGGGTGGCCCCAGAGGGAATCGAACCCACGACGCTTGGCGTTGCAAGCGCCATGCTCTACCATGCTCTACCGACTGAGCCACACAGGACCAACATCTAGTGGAACGCCTTCCCAAAAGAGTGGAGGCTGTTATATAACAGCAAATGGAGGGACCAACTTTATATTAATTCCCATGATTTTGGAATGAGATGTTCGACGAGCAGGTGTCCACATCCTGTGGGTCACGCAGTGTATGATTGGTTGAACCATATGCACAAAAGCCACTTCAATGTCATCAATGTAAAACGTTTGGCCACGTGTCAAGTGTTTGCAAACGGAACATCATTGTTGAAGAGTCTGAGACAGTGTTGCAATTGTGATGGGAATCACGTTCCACAGTTTCCTTAGTGCCCTGTTAGGGTGAAGGAGGTCAAAACA
Organism: Oncorhynchus masou masou; assembly: GCF_036934945.1. Lineage (NCBI taxonomy): Eukaryota > Metazoa > Chordata > Actinopteri > Salmoniformes > Salmonidae > Oncorhynchus > Oncorhynchus masou. Next base: position 45,409,536 of record NC_088227.1, on the reverse strand, counting down.
GGGAGGACCGGGGCTGCTGAGAAGGTCTCCTCTACAGAGGTGGTGAAACTCGACGAAGCAGCGAGATGATGATGAAGATGAGAAGAGATGATGAAGCTATGGAAGCGGATGCCAGTCAGTTGAGACTTCCTGAAACACTAAGTGTGAATAAGGTAGATTTTGTTGCATTTAGTGCACATGTTTTTCTGGAAAAACTAGCAAACAATAGAAGAACCTGGAAATCATTGTGAAAGCAAAAAAAAAAAAAAAGGTTATTTGATCTCCAGGATTTCACAGCTGAAACAATGCAGGGAATATTGTCTGAAGATGCTTCCCCCTCTCAGGCCCCAGAGCCTGTTGGGATCAGGCCCCAGAGTCTGTAGGAATCAGGCCCCAGAGTCTGTAGGAATCAGGCCCCAGAGTCTGTAGGAATCAGTCCCCAGAGTAGGTAGGAATCAGGCCCCAGAGTCTGTAGGAATCAGGCCCCAGAGTCTGTAGGAATCAGTCCCCAGAGTAGGTAGGAATCAGGCCCCAGAGTCTGTAGGGATCAGGCCCCAGAGTCTGTAGGAATCAGTCCCCAGAGTAGGTAGGAATCAGGCCCCAGAGTCTGTAGGAATCAGTCCCCAGAGTAGGTAGGAATCAGGCCCCAGAGTCTGTAGGGATCAGGCCCCAGAGTCTGTAGGAATCAGGCCCCAGAGTCTGTAGGAATCAGGCCCCAGAGTCTGTAGGAATCAGTCCCCAGAGTCTGTAGGGATCAGGCCCCAGAGTCTGTAGGGATCAGGCCCCAGAGTCTGTAGGGATCAGGCCCCAGAGTCTGTAGGAATCAGGCCCCAGAGTCTGTAGGAATCAGGCCCCAGAGTCTGTAGGAATCAGGCCCCAGAGTCTGTAGGAATCAGGCCCCAGAGTCTGTAGGAATCAGGCCCCAGAGTAGGTAGGAATCAGGCCCCAGAGTCTGTAGGAATCAGGCCCCAGAGCTTGTGGGGATAAGGCCCCAGAGTCTGTAGGGATCAGACCCCAGAGTCTGTAGGGATCAGACCCCAGAGCCTTGTATGGATCAGACCCCAGAGCCTTGTATGGATCAGGCCCCAGAGCCTTGTATGGATCAGGCCCCAGAGCATGTATAGATCAGGCCCCAGAGCCTTTTAGGGATCAGGGTCCGGATTCACAAAACATTGCTTTACGAAAAAATGTAAGAAGTTTCTTAAGGACAAAAGTAAGAAGTTCAGAAGATAGTTCATAAATGCAATTCCTCAAAATGTTCTAAGGAATTCATAGTTTTCTTAGGAACTTCGTAAATATCTTCTCATGTGGCATTGACATTAGTGACGTACTTGAAACCAATAAGTAAGCCTATGTGACAGGGATGATAGGATTTGCTCATGTGCTGTATTTAAATATCCCGTAGCCAACTGTGTCTGTGGCACAAGAAAACATTCATGGTTATAAAAGTATCCATTTGTCTCTAGACAAGGGTTCAGCTGTCCTAAAGCTGTCCAAAAGCTGTCCTAAAGCTGTCCTAAAGTTAAGAACATTTCCAAGAAGAAATCCAAAAACATTATTTTCAAGAATCCCATTTCTTCTTACATTTTTTAATAGAAAACAAAATGAAGAACATTTCCAATAACTTTACTGAGGAATGGCAACTTTCTCCATAAGTCTATAGTTATTAAGGAAAAAATGGCAGTTAAGAAGACATTTCTTCTTAAGAAGGTTTTGTGAATCCGGCCCCATGTCCCAGAGCCTTTAGGGATCAGACTCCAGAGCCTGTAGGGATTAGACCCCAGAGCCTGTGTTGGTATCAGGCCCCAGAGCCTGTAGGGATCAGACCACAGAGCCTGTATGGATCAGGCCCCAGAGCCTGTGTTGGGATCAGGCCCCAGAGCCTGTAGGGATCAGACCCCAGAGCCTGTATGGATCAGACCACAGAGCCTGTATGGATCAGGCCCCATAGCCTGTGTTGGGATCTGAGTAGTTTAGACCAAAAGAAGGAGTACATTTGACTTTGTTTTTTGAGAATAATATAAGTATGTTTATTAAAGTATCTCAGTTTTTACCCTCTCCAGTAGGTGGCAGCACTACACCTTTTTTTTGGATGTAATCCGCCAAATAAAATCTTGAAGAAGATACAGGAGATACAGAAGAAGAAGCCTCATTCTAATAGATGGATGTCAATGTTAGCATGTACACCCTCCTTTCCACATACTTCCCATCTGCTTGCAGCTTCTTGCACAATTGCGACGCTGATTAGCTAGACAACACTTGTGTGAAACACAGACAGGTTTCTAAACGAGATACAACATGGAATCCATGTTTGGTTTTGATTTGGAATGGTGTGGTAGCATCAAACAATTGGATGCAATTGTTTCCTGGGCAAACTTTGCATTTTCCATTGGAAACATCTACGGGATTTATCTTTGGTCTTGGGAAAAGTGTTGTCAAACAGACACAGCAACGGGTCTGTGGTTGGTTAAATGATATACAACGAGACACCTGGGCTAGTTAGGCCTGCTGCAATTATGCACTTTAGTTGGTTCCTTGTGCTTGTAGCTAGGCTTTGTGTGTGTGATTTAAATAGATGTTACGTTAACTTCTACTTAGGTCGGCCTATCTCGTTATTAGGCCTTGTCAAGTGACTCATCTAGATGCTGTCACGTGAAAAACATATTTTTTTGTCAGAACTGATAAGATAGAAAATAATACGTCTTTGTTGCTATTTAGATTTATTACGATTAGTGTTAGGATGATTGCTTACCATCATATTTAGGGCTAGACCTAGATGCCGTAAGTATGGCCAGGTGACTAGGCCTAACTTGGATCACAGAAGTTTAAAAAACGCTGACACTGTCCTAACTCAAGGAGAGTTTTGTTGACACGTGAAATCCTGCTGATTCCCTACTTAGAGTCTTCCTGCCAATACTGCACTTTATGGTAGTAGTGTTTGACACCCCGAAGAGGGAATTGGCTACGTTGCTGGTTACTTTGGGTGTGTCCTAAATGGTACCCTATTCTCCATTTGACCTTGGTCTAAAGTAGTGCACTAGATAGGGAATAGGGTGCCATTTGGTCTCTGGTCTAAAGTAGTGCATTATATAGGGAATAGGCCCTGGTCTAAAGTAGTACACTATATAGGGAATAGGGTCCTGGTCTAAAGTAGTACACTATATAGGGAATAGGGCCCCGGTCTAAAGTAGTGCACTAGATAGGGAATAGGGCCCTGGTCAAAAGTAGTACACTATATAGGGAATAGGGCTCTGGTCTAAAGTAGTACACTATATAGGGAATAGGGCTCTGGTCTAAAGTAGTACACTATATAGGGAATAGGGCTCTGGTCTAAAGTAGTGCACTAGATAGGGAATAGGGCCCTGGGCAAAAGTAGTACACTATATAGGGAATAGGGCTCTAGTCTAAAGTAGTACACTATATAGGGAATAGGGCTCTGGTCTAAAGTAGTACACTATATAGGGAATAGGGCTCTGGTCTAAAGTAGTGCACTAGATAGGGAATAGGGCCCTGGTCAAAAGTAGTACACTATATAGGGAATAGGGTACCATAGAGCCCTAGTCAACAGTAGTACACTATATAGGGAATAGGGTACCATAGAGCCCTGGTCAACAGTAGTACACTATATAGGGAATAGGGTTCTATAGAGCCCTGGTCAACAGTAGTGCACGATATAGGGAATAGGGTACCCTGGTCAACAGTAGTGCACTATATAGGGAATAGGGTGCCATTTGAAAAGGCAGGGTTTGTGTTTTGTTGTCCGTTGTCGCCTAGAGAGCAGTGTGGATTGATAACATATGGAAATGTTTTGTTTTGTGCCAGCCCATGTGGTTAGAAAAGCTGGGGTTGAGGTTGCAGGACAGGTTATAGAGGAGGGGTCGGTGGTGTAGGAGCAGATAGTTGGATGAGGAAATGTTTTGATCAATGAGAGGATCCACAGCTGGCTATAATATGGAGTGAGATTCATTTCTTTAGTCTGTCGATATGTCTACCACGATCCGGGTGTATATATTCAAAATAAATCATAAATAAAACTCTGATTTGTCAAAATATTTAAATATTTTGTAAATAAAACCATAATCCGTCAAAATAAAAACAATTATGCAAAATATTTCACAAAATAAACCATAATCCATCAATATGATGAATTTTTGTGCAATATTTTTTTTTTTACATAAGTCACAAACTAACATTCAACCTAGCTCACAAATAAAACTACATTTCGAAGAAATGTAGAACAATTTCTGAGCAAATATTCAGAAATCCCTAACATTTACAACTGTGAAATGTTCTTGTGAGTCTGTATTCTGTTTTTATTTTTTTTTATTTTTTTTTATTTTACCTGAAGTCAGTTAAGAACAAATTCTTATTTTCAATGACAGCCTAGGCTATAGTATAACAGGATGATCCTAACTCTATAGTATAACAGGATGATCCTAACTCTATGATCCTAACTCTATAGTATAACAGGATGATCCTAACTCTATAGTATAACAGGATGATCCTAACTCTATAGTATAACAGGATGATCCTAACTCTACAGTATAACAGGGTGATCCTAACTCTATAATATAACAGGATGATCCTAACTCTATAGTATAACAGGATGATCCTAACTCCATGATCCTAACTCTATAGTATAACAGGATGATCCTAACTCTATAGTATAACAGGATGATCCTAACTCTATAGTATAACCGGATGATCCTAACTCTATGATCCTAACTCTATAGTATAACAGGGTGATCCTAACTCTATGATCCTAACTCTATAGTATAACAGGGTGATCCTAACTCTACAGTATAACAGGATGATCCTAACTCTATAGTATAACAGGATGATCCTAACTCTATAGTATAACCGGATGATCCTAACTCTATGATCCTAACTCTATAGTATAACCGGATGATCCTAACTCTATGATCCTAACTCTACAGTATAACAGGATGATCCTAACTCTATAGTATAACAGGATGATCCTAACTCTATAGTATAGCAGGATGATCCTAACTCTATAGATCCTAACTAACTCTATGATCCTAACTCTATAGTATAACAGGATGATCCTAACTCTATAACAGGATGATCCTAACTCTATAGTATAACAGGATGATCCTAACTCTATGATCCTAACTCTATAGTATAACAGGATGATCCTAACTCTATAGTATAACAGGATGATCCTAACTCTATAGTATAACAGGATGATCCTAACTCTATAGTATAACAGGATGATCCTAACTCTATAGTATAACAGGATGATCCTAACTCTATAGTATAACAGGATGATCCTAACTCTATGATCCTAACTCTATAGTATAACAGGATGATCCTAACTCTATAGTATAACAGGATGATCCTAACTCTATAGTATAACAGGATGATCCTAACTCTATAGTATAACAGGATGATCCTAACTCTATAGTATAACTGGATGATCCTAACTCTATGATCCTAACTCTATAGTATAACAGGATGATCCTAACTCTATGATCCTAACTCTATAGTATAACAGGATGATCCTAACTCTATAGTATAACAGGATGATCCTAACTCTATAGTATAACAGGATGATCCTAACTCTACAGTATAACAGGGTGATCCTAACTCTATAGTATAACAGGATGATCCTAACTCTACAGTATAACAGGATGATCCTAACTCTATGATCCTAACTCTATAGTATAACAGGATGATCCTAACTCTATAGTATAACTGGATGATCCTAACTCTATGATCCTAACTCTATAGTATAACAGGATGATCCTAACTCTATAGTATAACAGGATGATCCTAACTCTATAGTATAACAGGATGATCCTAACTCTATAGTATAACAGGATGATCCTAACTCTATAGTATAACAGGATGATCCTAACTCTATAGTATAACAGGATGATCCTAACTCTATAGTATAACAGGATGATCCTAACTCTATAGTATAACAGGATGATCCTAACTCTATGATCCTAACTCTATAGTATAACAGGATGATCCTAACTCTATAGTATAACAGGATGATCCTAACTCTATGATCCTAACTCTATAGTATAACAGGTTGATCCTAACTCTATAGTATAACAGGATGATCCTAACTCTATAGTATAACAGGGTGATCCTAACTCTATAGTATAACAGGTTGATCCTAACTCTATAGTATAACAGGATGATCCTAACTCTATAGTATAACAGGATGATCCTAACTCTATGATCCTAACTCTATAGTATAACAGGATGATCCTAACTCTATAGTATAACAGGATGATCCTAACTCTATGATCCTAACTCTATAGTATAACAGGATGATCCTAACTCTATAGTATAACAGGATGATCCTAACTCTATAGTATAACAGGATGATCCTAACTCTATAGTATAACAGGATGATCCTAACTCTATGATCCTAACTCTATAGTATAACAGGATGATCCTAACTCTATGATCCTAACTCTATAGTATAACAGGATGATCCTAACTCTATGATCCTAACTCTATAGTATAACAGGATGATCCTAACTCTATAGTATAACAGGATGATCCTAACTCTATAGTATAACAGGATGATCCTAACTCTATGATCCTAACTCTATAGTATAACAGGATGATCCTAACTCTATGATCCTAACTCTATAGTATAACAGGATGATCCTAACTCTATAGTATAACAGGATGATCCTAACTATATGATCCTAACTCTATAGTATAACAGGATGATCCTAACTCTATGATCCTAACTCTATAGTATAACAGGATGATCCTAACTCTATGATCCTAACTCTATAGTATAACAGGATGATCCTAACTCTATAGTATAACAGGATGATCCTAACTCTATGATCCTAACTCTATAGTATAACAGGATGATCCTAACTCTATAGTATAACAGGATGATCCTAACTCTATAGTATAACAGGATGATCCTAACTCTATAGTATAACAGGATGATCCTAACTCTATAGTATAACAGGATGATCCTAACTCTATAGTATAACAGGATGATCCTAACTCTATAGTATAACAGGATGATCCTAACTCTATGATCCTAACTCTATAGTATAACAGGATGATCCTAACTCTATGATCCTAACTCTATAGTATAACAGGATGATCCTAACTCTATAGTATAACAGGATGATCCTAACTCTATGATCCTAACTCTATAGTATAACAGGATGATCCTAACTCTATAGTGTAACAGGATGATCCTAACTCTATAGTATAACAGGATGATCCTAACTCTATGATCCTAACTCTATAGTATAGCAGGATGATCCTAACTCTATGATCCTAACTCTATAGTATAACAGGATGATCCTAACTCTATAGTATAACAGGATGATCCTAACTCTATAGTATAACTGGATGATCCTAACTCTATGATCCTAACTCTATAGTATAACAGGATGATCCTAACTCTATGATCCTAACTCTATAGTATAACAGGATGATCCTAACTCTATAGTATAACAGGATGATCCTAACTCTATGATCCTAACTCTATAGTATAACAGGATGATCCTAACTCTATAGTATAACAGGATGATCCTAACTCTATAGTATAACAGGATGATCCTAACTCTATAGTATAACAGGATGATCCTAACTCTATGATCCTAACTCTATAGTATAACAGGATGATCCTAACTCTATAGTATAACAGGATGATCCTAACTCTATAGTATAACAGGATGATCCTAACTCTATAGTATAACAGGATGATCCTAACTCTATAGTATAACAGGATGATCCTAACTCTACAGTATAACAGGATGATCCTAACTCTATGATCCTAACTCTATAGTATAACAGGATGATCCTAACTCTATAGTATAACTGGATGATCCTAACTCTATGATCCTAACTCTATAGTATAACAGGATGATCCTAACTCTATAGTATAACAGGATGATCCTAACTCTATAGTATAACAGGATGATCCTAACTCTATAGTATAACAGGATGATCCTAACTCTATAGTATAACAGGATGATCCTAACTCTATAGTATAACAGGATGATCCTAACTCTATAGTATAACAGGATGATCCTAACTCTATAGTATAACAGGATGATCCTAACTCTATGATCCTAACTCTATAGTATAACAGGATGATCCTAACTCTATAGTATAACAGGATGATCCTAACTCTATGATCCTAACTCTATAGTATAACAGGTTGATCCTAACTCTATAGTATAACAGGATGATCCTAACTCTATAGTATAACAGGGTGATCCTAACTCTATAGTATAACAGGTTGATCCTAACTCTATAGTATAACAGGATGATCCTAACTCTATAGTATAACAGGATGATCCTAACTCTATGATCCTAACTCTATAGTATAACAGGATGATCCTAACTCTATAGTATAACAGGATGATCCTAACTCTATGATCCTAACTCTATAGTATAACAGGATGATCCTAACTCTATAGTATAACAGGATGATCCTAACTCTATAGTATAACAGGATGATCCTAACTCTATAGTATAACAGGATGATCCTAACTCTATGATCCTAACTCTATAGTATAACAGGATGATCCTAACTCTATGATCCTAACTCTATAGTATAACAGGATGATCCTAACTCTATGATCCTAACTCTATAGTATAACAGGATGATCCTAACTCTATAGTATAACAGGATGATCCTAACTCTATAGTATAACAGGATGATCCTAACTCTATGATCCTAACTCTATAGTATAACAGGATGATCCTAACTCTATGATCCTAACTCTATAGTATAACAGGATGATCCTAACTCTATAGTATAACAGGATGATCCTAACTATATGATCCTAACTCTATAGTATAACAGGATGATCCTAACTCTATGATCCTAACTCTATAGTATAACAGGATGATCCTAACTCTATGATCCTAACTCTATAGTATAACAGGATGATCCTAACTCTATAGTATAACAGGATGATCCTAACTCTATGATCCTAACTCTATAGTATAACAGGATGATCCTAACTCTATAGTATAACAGGATGATCCTAACTCTATAGTATAACAGGATGATCCTAACTCTATAGTATAACAGGATGATCCTAACTCTATAGTATAACAGGATGATCCTAACTCTATAGTATAACAGGATGATCCTAACTCTATAGTATAACAGGATGATCCTAACTCTATGATCCTAACTCTATAGTATAACAGGATGATCCTAACTCTATGATCCTAACTCTATAGTATAACAGGATGATCCTAACTCTATAGTATAACAGGATGATCCTAACTCTATGATCCTAACTCTATAGTATAACAGGATGATCCTAACTCTATAGTGTAACAGGATGATCCTAACTCTATAGTATAACAGGATGATCCTAACTCTATGATCCTAACTCTATAGTATAGCAGGATGATCCTAACTCTATGATCCTAACTCTATAGTATAACAGGATGATCCTAACTCTATAGTATAACAGGATGATCCTAACTCTATAGTATAACAGGATGATCCTAACTCTATGATCCTAACTCTATAGTATAACAGGATGATCCTAACTCTATGATCCTAACTCTATAGTATAACAGGATGATCCTAACTCTATGATCCTAACTCTATAGTATAACAGGATGATCCTAACTCTATAGTATAACAGGATGATCCTAACTCTATGATCCTAACTCTATAGTATAACAGGAGGATCCTAACTCTATGATCCTAACTCTATAGTATAACAGGGTGATCCTAACTCTATAGTATAACAGGATGATCCTAACTCTATAGTATAACAGGGTGATCCTAACTCTATAGTATAACAGGATGATCCTAACTCTATAGTATAACAGGATGATCCTAACTCTATAGTATAACAGGATGATCCTAACTCTATAGTATAACAGGATGATCCTAACTCTATAGTATAACAGGATGATCCTAACTCTATAGTATAACAGGATGATCCTAACTCTACAGTATAACAGGATGATCCTAACTCTATAGTATAACAGGATGATCCTAACTCTATAATATAAAAGGATGATCCTAACTCTATGATCCTAACTCTATAGTATAACAGGGTGATCCTAACTCTATAGTATAACAGGGTGATCCTAACTCTATAGTATAACAGGGTGATCCTAACTCTATAGTATAACAGGATGATCCTAACTCTATGATCCTAACTCTATAGTATAACAGGGTGATCCTAACTCTATAGTATAACAGGATGATCCTAACTCTATAGTATAACAGGATGATCCTAACTCTATGATCCTAACTCTATAGTATAACAGGATGATTCTAACTCTACAGTATAACAGGGTGATCCTAACTCTATAGTATAACAGGATGATCCTAACTCTATGATCCTAACTCTATAGTATAACAGGATGATCCTAACTCTATAGTATAACAGGATGATCCTAACTCTATAGTATAACAGGATGATCCTAACTCTATGATCCTAACTCTATAGTATAACAGGATGATCCTAACTCTATAGTATAACAGGATGATCCTAACTCTATAGTATAACAGGATGATCCTAACTCTATAATATAACAGGATGATCCTAACTCTATGATCCTAACTCTATAGTATAACAGGATGATCCTAACTCTATAGTATAACAGGATGATCCTAACTCTATAGTATAACAGGATGATCCTAACTCTATAGTATAACAGGATGATCCTAACTCTATGATCCTAACTCTATAGTATAGCAGGATGATCCTAACTCTATGATCCTAACTCTATAGTATAACAGGATGATCCTAACTCTATAGTATAACAGGATGATCCTAACTCTATAGTATAACAGGATGATCCTAACTCTATGATCCTAACTCTATAGTATAACAGGATGATCCTAACTCTATGATCCTAACTCTATAGTATAACAGGATGATCCTAACTCTATAGTATAACAGGATGATCCTAACTCTATAGTATAACAGGATGATCCTAACTCTATGATCCTAACTCTATAGTATAACAGGATGATCCTAACTCTATAGTATAACAGGATGATCCTAACTCTACAGTATAACAGGATGATCCTAACTCTATGATCCTAACTCTATAGTATAACAGGATGATCCTAACTCTATGATCCTAACTCTATAGTATAACAGGATGATCCTAACTCTATAGTATAACAGGATGATCCTAACTCTATAGTATAACAGGATGATCATAACTCTATGATCCTAACTCTATAGTATAACAGGATGATCCTAACTCTATAGTATAACAGGATGATCCTAACTCTATGATCCTAACTCTATAGTATAACAGGATGATCCTAACTCTATAGTATAACAGGATGATCCTAACTCTATGATCCTAACTCTATAGTATAACAGGATGATCCTAACTCTATAGTATAACAGGATGATCCTAACTCTATGATCCTAACTCTATAGTATAACAGGATGATCCTAACTCTATGATCCTAACTCTATAGTATAACAGGATGATCCTAACTCTATAGTATAACAGGAAGATCCTAACTCTATGATCCTAACTCTATAGTATAACAGGATGATCCTAACTCTATGATCCTAACTCTATAGTATAACAGGATGATCCTAACTCTATAGTATAACAGGATGATCCTAACTCTATAGTGTAACAGGATGATCCTAACTCTATAGTATAACAGGATGATCCTAACTCTATGATCCTAACTCTATAGTATAACAGGATGATCCTAACTCTATGATCCTAACTCTATAGTATAACAGGATGATCCTAACTCTATGATCCTAACTCTATAGAATAACAGGATGATCCTAACTCTATAGTATAACTGGATGATCCTAACTCTATGATCCTAACTCTATAGTATAACAGGATGATCCTAAATCTATAGTATAACAGGATGATCCTAACTCTATAGTATAACAGGATGATCCTAACTCTATAGTATAACAGGATGATCCTAACTCTATAGTATAACAGGATGATCCTAACTCTATAGTATAACAGGATGATCCTAACTCTATAATATAACAGGATGATCCTAACTCTATGATCCTAACTCTATAGTATAACAGGGTGATCCTAACTCTATAGTATAACAGGGTGATCCTAACTCTATAGTATAACAGGGTGATCCTAACTCTATAGTATAACAGGATGATCCTAACTCTATAGTATAACAGGATGATCCTAACTCTATGATCCTAACTCTATAGTATAACAGGATGATCCTAACTCTACAGTATAACAGGATGATCCTAACTCTATAGTATAACAGGATGATCCTAACTCTATAATATAAAAGGATGATCCTAACTCTATGATCCTAACTCTATAGTATAACAGGGTGATCCTAACTCTATAGTATAACAGGGTGATCCTAACTCTATAGTATAACAGGGTGATCCTAACTCTATAGTATAACAGGATGATCCTAACTCTATGATCCTAACTCTATAGTATAACAGGGTGATCCTAACTCTATAGTATAACAGGATGATCCTAACTCTATAGTATAACAGGATGATCCTAACTCTATGATCCTAACTCTATAGTATAACAGGATGATTCTAACTCTACAGTATAACAGGGTGATCCTAACTCTATAGTATAACAGGGTGATCCTAACTCTATAGTATAACAGGATGATCCTAACTCTATGATCCTAACTCTATAGTATAACAGGATGATCCTAACTCTATAGTATAACAGGATGATCCTAACTCTATAGTATAACAGGATGATCCTAACTCTATGATCCTAACTCTATAGTATAACAGGATGATCCTAACTCTATAGTATAACAGGATGATCCTAACTCTATAGTATAACAGGATGATCCTAACTCTATAATATAACAGGATGATCCTAACTCTATGATCCTAACTCTATAGTATAACAGGATGATCCTAACTCTATAGTATAACAGGATGATCCTAACTCTATAGTATAACAGGATGATCCTAACTCTATAGTATAACAGGATGATCCTAACTCTATGATCCTAACTCTATAGTATAGCAGGATGATCCTAACTCTATGATCCTAACTCTATAGTATAACAGGATGATCCTAACTCTATAGTATTACAGGATGATCCTAACTCTATAGTATAACAGGATGATCCTAACTCTATGATCCTAACTCTATAGTATAACAGGATGATCCTAACTCTATGATCCTAACTCTATAGTATAACAGGATGATCCTAACTCTATAGTATAACAGGATGATCCTAACTCTATAGTATAACAGGATGATCCTAACTCTATGATCCTAACTCTATAGTATAACAGGATGATCCTAACTCTATAGTATAACAGGATGATCCTAACTCTATAGTATAACAGGGTGATCCTAACTCTATAGTATAACAGGATGATCCTAACTCTATGATCCTAACTCTATAGTATAACAGGATGATCCTAACTCTATAGTATAACAGGATGATCCTAACTCTATAGTGTAACAGGATGATCCTAACTCTATAGTATAACAGGATGATCCTAACTCTATGATCCTAACTCTATAGTATAACAGGATGATCCTAACTCTATGATCCTAACTCTATAGTATAACAGGATGATCCTAACTCTATGATCCTAACTCTATAGAATAACAGGATGATCCTAACTCTATAGTATAACTGGATGATCCTAACTCTATGATCCTAACTCTATAGTATAACAGGATGATCCTAAATCTATAGTATAACAGGATGATCCTAACTCTATAGTATAACAGGATGATCCTAACTCTATAGTATAACAGGATGATCCTAACTCTATAGTATAACAGGATGATCCTAACTCTATAGTATAACAGGATGATCCTAACTCTATAATATAACAGGATGATCCTAACTCTATGATCCTAACTCTATAGTATAACAGGATGATTCTAACTCTACAGTATAACAGGGTGATCCTAACTCTATAATATAACAGGATGATCCTAACTCTATAGTATAACAGGGTGATCCTAACTCTATAGTATAACAGGATGATCCTAACTCTATAGTATAACAGGATGATCCTAACTCTATAGTATAACAGCATGATCCTAACTCTATGATCCTAACTAAATAGTATAACAGGATGATCCTAACTCTATAGTATAACAGGGTGATCCTAACTCTATAGTATAACAGGATGATCCTAACTCTATGATCCTAACTCTATAGTATAACAGGATGATCCTAACTCTATAGTATAACAGGATGATCCTAACTCTATAGTATAACAGGATGATCCTAACTCTATAGTATAACAGGATGATCCTAACTCTATGATCCTAACTCTATAGTATAACAGGATGATCCTAACTCTATAATATAACAGGATGATCCTAACTCTATAGTATAACAGGATGATCCTAACTCTATGATCCTAACTCTATAGTATAACAGGATGATCCTAACTCTATGATCCTAACTCTATAGTATAACAGGATGATCCTAACTCTATAGTATAACAGGATGATCCTAACTCTATAGTATAACAGGATGATCCTAACTCTATGATCCTAACTCTATAGTATAACAGGATGATCCTAACTCTATAGTATAACAGGATGATCCTAACTCTACAGTATAACAGGATGATCCTAACTCTATGATCCTAACTCTATAGTATAACAGGATGATCCTAACTCTATGATCCTAACTCTATAGTATAACAGGATGATCCTAACTCTATAGTATAACAGGATGATCCTAACTCTATAGTATAACAGGATGATCATAACTCTATGATCCTAACTCTATAGTATAACAGGATGATCCTAACTCTATAGTATAACAGGATGATCCTAACTCTATGATCCTAACTCTATAGTATAACAGGATGATCCTAACTCTATAGTATAACAGGATGATCCTAACTCTATGATCCTAACTCTATAGTATAACAGGATGATCCTAACTCTATAGTATAACAGGATGATCCTAACTCTATGATCCTAACTCTATAGTATAACAGGATGATCCTAACTCTATGATCCTAACTCTATAGTATAACAGGATGATCCTAACTCTATAGTATAACAGGAAGATCCTAACTCTATGATCCTAACTCTATAGTATAACAGGATGATCCTAACTCTATGATCCTAACTCTATAGTATAACAGGATGATCCTAACTCTATAGTATAACAGGATGATCCTAACTCTATAGTGTAACAGGATGATCCTAACTCTATAGTATAACAGGATGATCCTAACTCTATGATCCTAACTCTATAGTATAACAGGATGATCCTAACTCTATGATCCTAACTCTATAGTATAACAGGATGATCCTAACTCTATGATCCTAACTCTATAGAATAACAGGATGATCCTAACTCTATAGTATAACTGGATGATCCTAACTCTATGATCCTAACTCTATAGTATAACAGGATGATCCTAAATCTATAGTATAACAGGATGATCCTAACTCTATAGTATAACAGGATGATCCTAACTCTATAGTATAACAGGATGATCCTAACTCTATAGTATAACAGGATGATCCTAACTCTATAGTATAACAGGATGATCCTAACTCTATAATATAACAGGATGATCCTAACTCTATGATCCTAACTCTATAGTATAACAGGGTGATCCTAACTCTATAGTATAACAGGGTGATCCTAACTCTATAGTATAACAGGGTGATCCTAACTCTATAGTATAACAGGATGATCCTAACTCTATAGTATAACAGGATGATCCTAACTCTATGATCCTAACTCTATAGTATAACAGGATGATCCTAACTCTACAGTATAACAGGATGATCCTAACTCTATAGTATAACAGGATGATCCTAACTCTATAATATAAAAGGATGATCCTAACTCTATGATCCTAACTCTATAGTATAACAGGGTGATCCTAACTCTATAGTATAACAGGGTGATCCTAACTCTATAGTATAACAGGGTGATCCTAACTCTATAGTATAACAGGATGATCCTAACTCTATGATCCTAACTCTATAGTATAACAGGGTGATCCTAACTCTATAGTATAACAGGATGATCCTAACTCTATAGTATAACAGGATGATCCTAACTCTATGATCCTAACTCTATAGTATAACAGGATGATTCTAACTCTACAGTATAACAGGGTGATCCTAACTCTATAGTATAACAGGGTGATCCTAACTCTATAGTATAACAGGATGATCCTAACTCTATGATCCTAACTCTATAGTATAACAGGATGATCCTAACTCTATAGTATAACAGGATGATCCTAACTCTATAGTATAACAGGATGATCCTAACTCTATGATCCTAACTCTATAGTATAACAGGATGATCCTAACTCTATAGTATAACAGGATGATCCTAACTCTATAGTATAACAGGATGATCCTAACTCTATAATATAACAGGATGATCCTAACTCTATGATCCTAACTCTATAGTATAACAGGATGATCCTAACTCTATAGTATAACAGGATGATCCTAACTCTATAGTATAACAGGATGATCCTAACTCTATAGTATAACAGGATGATCCTAACTCTATGATCCTAACTCTATAGTATAGCAGGATGATCCTAACTCTATGATCCTAACTCTATAGTATAACAGGATGATCCTAACTCTATAGTATTACAGGATGATCCTAACTCTATAGTATAACAGGATGATCCTAACTCTATGATCCTAACTCTATAGTATAACAGGATGATCCTAACTCTATGATCCTAACTCTATAGTATAACAGGATGATCCTAACTCTATAGTATAACAGGATGATCCTAACTCTATAGTATAACAGGATGATCCTAACTCTATGATCCTAACTCTATAGTATAACAGGATGATCCTAACTCTATAGTATAACAGGATGATCCTAACTCTATAGTATAACAGGGTGATCCTAACTCTATAGTATAACAGGATGATCCTAACTCTATGATCCTAACTCTATAGTATAACAGGATGATCCTAACTCTATAGTATAACAGGATGATCCTAACTCTATAGTGTAACAGGATGATCCTAACTCTATAGTATAACAGGATGATCCTAACTCTATGATCCTAACTCTATAGTATAACAGGATGATCCTAACTCTATGATCCTAACTCTATAGTATAACAGGATGATCCTAACTCTATGATCCTAACTCTATAGAATAACAGGATGATCCTAACTCTATAGTATAACTGGATGATCCTAACTCTATGATCCTAACTCTATAGTATAACAGGATGATCCTAAATCTATAGTATAACAGGATGATCCTAACTCTATAGTATAACAGGATGATCCTAACTCTATAGTATAACAGGATGATCCTAACTCTATAGTATAACAGGATGATCCTAACTCTATAGTATAACAGGATGATCCTAACTCTATAATATAACAGGATGATCCTAACTCTATGATCCTAACTCTATAGTATAACAGGATGATTCTAACTCTACAGTATAACAGGGTGATCCTAACTCTATAATATAACAGGATGATCCTAACTCTATAGTATAACAGGGTGATCCTAACTCTATAGTATAACAGGATGATCCTAACTCTATAGTATAACAGGATGATCCTAACTCTATAGTATAACAGCATGATCCTAACTCTATGATCCTAACTAAATAGTATAACAGGATGATCCTAACTCTATAGTATAACAGGGTGATCCTAACTCTATAGTATAACAGGATGATCCTAACTCTATGATCCTAACTCTATAGTATAACAGGATGATCCTAACTCTATAGTATAACAGGATGATCCTAACTCTATAGTATAACAGGATGATCCTAACTCTATAGTATAACAGGATGATCCTAACTCTATGATCCTAACTCTATAGTATAACAGGATGATCCTAACTCTATAATATAACAGGATGATCCTAACTCTATAGTATAACAGGATGATCCTAACTCTATGATCCTAACTCTATAGTATAACAGGATGATCCTAACTCCATGATCCTAACTCTATAGTATAACACGATGATCCTAACTCTATAGTATAACAGGATGATCCTAACTCTATAGTATAACAGGATGATCCTAACTCTATGATCCTAACTCTATAGTATAACACGATGATCCTAACTCTATAGTATAACACGATGATCCTAACTCTATAGTATAACACGATGATCCTAACTCTATAGTATAACAGGATGATCCTAACTCTATAGTATAACACGATGATCCTAACTCTATAGTATAACAGGATGATCCTAACTCTACAGTATAACAGGATGATCCTAACTCTATAGTATAACAGGATGATCCTAACTCTATAGTATAACAGGATGATCCTAACTCTATAGTATAACAGGATGATCCTAACTCTATAGTATAACAGGATGATCCTAACTCTATGATCCTAACTCTATAGTATAACAGGATGATCCTAACTCTATAGTATAACAGGATGATCCTAACTCTATAGTATAACAGGATGATCCTAACTCTATAGTATAACAGGATGATCCTAACTCTATAGTATAACAGGATGATCCTAACTCTATAGTATAACAGGATGATCCTAACTCTATAGTATAACAGGATGATCCTAACTCTATGATCCTAACTCTATAGTATAACAGGATGATCCTAACTCTATGATCCTAACTCTATAGTATAACAGGATGATCCTAACTCTATAGTATAACAGGAAGATCCTAACTCTATGATCCTAACTCTATAGTATAACAGGATGATCCTAACTCTATGATCCTAACTCTATAGTATAACAGGATGATCCTAACTCTATAGTATAACAGGATGATCCTAACTCTATAGTGTAACAGGATGATCCTAACTCTATAGTATAACAGGATGATCCTAACTCTATGATCCTAACTCTATAGTATAACAGGATGATCCTAACTCTATGATCCTAACTCTATAGTATAACAGGATGATCCTAACTCTATGATCCTAACTCTATAGTATAACAGGATGATCCTAACTCTATAGTATAACTGGATGATCCTAACTCTATGATCCTAACTCTATAGTATAACAGGATGATCCTAACTCTATAGTATAACAGGATGATCCTAACTCTATAGTATAACAGGATGATCCTAACTCTATAGTATAACAGGATGATCCTAACTCTATAGTATAACAGGATGATCCTAACTCTATAGTATAACAGGATGATCCTAACTCTATAGTATAACAGGATGATCCTAACTCTATAGTATAACAGGATGATCCTAACTCTATAATATAACAGGATGATCCTAACTCTATGATCCTAACTCTATAGTATAACAGGGTGATCCTAACTCTATAGTATAACAGGGTGATCCTAACTCTATAGTATAACAGGGTGATCCTAACTCTATAGTATAACAGGATGATCCTAACTCTATAGTATAACAGGATGATCCTAACTCTATGATCCTAACTCTATAGTATAACAGGATGATTCTAACTCTACAGTATAACAGGATGATCCTAACTCTATAATATAACAGGATGATCCTAACTCTATAGTATAACAGGATGATCCTAACTCTATAGTATAACAGGATGATCCTAACTCTATAGTATAACAGGATGATCCTAACTCTATGATCCTAACTAAATAGTATAACAGGATGATCCTAACTCTATAGTATAACAGGGTGATCCTAACTCTATAGTATAACAGGATGATCCTAACTCTATGATCCTAACTCTATAGTATAACAGGATGATCCTAACTCTATAGTATAACAGGATGATCCTAACTCTATAGTATAACAGGATGATCCTAACTCTATAGTATAACAGGATGATCCTAACTCTATAGTATAACAGGATGATCCTAACTCTATGATCCTAACTCTATAGTATAACAGGATGATCCTAACTCTATGATCCTAACTCTATAGTATAACAGGATGATCCTAACTCTATAGTATAACAGGATGATCCTAACTCTATAGTATAACAGGATGATCCTAACTCTATGATGATCCTAACTCTATAGTATAACAGGATGATCCTAACTCTATAGTATAACAGGATGATCCTAACTCTATATTATAACAGGATGATCCTAACTCTATAGTATAACAGGATGATCCTAACTCTATAGTATAACAGGATGATCCTAACTCTATGATCCTAACTCTATAGTATAACAGGATGATCCTAACTCCTAACTAGTATAACAGGATGATCCTAACTCTATAGTATAACAGGATGATCCTAACTCTATAGTATAACAGGATGATCCTAACTCTATGTATAACAGGATGATCCTAACTCTATAGTATAACAGGATGATCCTAACTCTATAGTATAACAGGATGATCCTAACTCTATAGTCCTAACAGGATGATCCTAACTCTATCCTAACTCTATATAACAGGATGATCCTAACTCTATGATCCTAACTCTATAGTATAACAGGATGATCCTAACTCTATGTATCCTAACTCTATAGTATAACAGGATGATCCTAACTCTATAGTATAACAGGATGATCTAACTCTATAGTATAACAGGATGATCCTAACTCTATAGTATAACAGGATGATCCTAACTCTATAGTATAACAGGATGATCCTAACTCTATGATCCTAACTCTATAGTATAATGATCCTAACTCTATGATCCTAACTCTATAGTATCTAACTCTATAGTATAACAGGATGATCCTAACTCTAACTCTATATAAACAGGATGATCCTAACTCTATGATCCTAACTCTATAGTATAACAGGATGATCCTAACTCTATAGTATAACAGGATGATCCTAACTCTATAGTATAACAGGATGATCCTAACTCTATAGTATAACAGGATGATCCTAACTCTATGATCCTAACTCTATAGTATAACAGGATGATCCTAACTCTATATCCTAACTCTATAGTATAACAGGATGATCCTAACTCTATATAACAGGATGATCCTAACTCTATAGTATAACAGGATGATCCTAACTCTATATCCTATAACAGGATGATCCTAACTCTATAGTATAACAGGATCCTAACTCTATGATCCTAACTCTATAGTATAACAGGATGATCCTAACTCTATATCCTAACTCTATATCCTAACTCTATAGTATAACAGGATGATCCTAACTCTATGTATAACAGGATGATCCTAACTCTATAGTATAACAGGATGATCCTAACTCTATAACAGGATGATCCTAACTCTATGATAACTCTATAGTATAACAGGATGATCCTAACTCTATAGTATAACAGGATGATCCTAACTCTATAGTATAACAGGATGATCCTAACTAACTCTATAGTATGATCCTACAGGATAACAGGATGATCCTAACTCTATGATCCTAACTCTATAGTATAACAGGATGATCCTAACTCTATAGATCCTAACTCTATAGTATAACAGGATGATCCTAACTCTATAGTATAACAGGATGATCCTAACTCTATGATCCTAACTCTATAGTATAACAGGATGATCCTAACTCTATGATCCTAACTCTATAGTATAACAGGATGATCCTAACTCTATAGTATAACAGGATGATCCTAACTCTATAGTATAACAGGATGATCTAACTCTATAGTATAACAGGATGATCCTAACTCTATGATCCTAACTCTATAGTATAACAGGATGATCCTAACTCTATAGTATAACAGGATGATCCTAACTCTATAGATCCTAACTCTATGATCCTAACTCTATAGTACAGTATAACAGGATGATCCTAACTCTATGATCCTAACTCTATATAACAGGATGATCCTAACTCTATAGTATAACAGGATGATCCTAACTCTATAGTATAACAGGATGATCCTAACTCTATAGTATAACAGGATGATAACTAATCTCTATGATCCTAACTCTATAGTATAACAGGATGATCCTAACTCTATAGATAACAGGATGATCTAACTCTATAGTATAACAGGATGATCCTAACTCTATATCCTAACTCTATAGTATAACAGGATGATCCTAACTCTATATAACAGGATATAACTCTAGGATGATCCTAACTCTATGATCCTAACTCTATAGTATAACAGGATGATCCTAACTCTATAGTATAACAGGATGATCCTAACTCTATAGTATAACAGGATGATCCTAATCCTAACTCTATAGTATAACAGGATGATCCTAACTCTATAGTATAACAGGATGATCCTAACTCTATAGTATAACAGGATGATCCTAACTCTATAGTATAACAGGATGATCCTAATCTAACTCTATAGTATAACAGGATGATCCTAACTCTATATCCTAACTCTATAGTATAACAGGATGATCCTAACTCTATAGTATAACAGGATGATCCTAACTCTATAGTATAACAGGATGATCCTAACTCTATAGTATAACAGGATGATCCTAACTCTATATCCTAACTCTATAGTATAACAGGATGATCCTAACTCTATAGTATAACAGGATGATCCTAACTCTATAGTATAACAGGATGATCCTAACTCTATGATCCTAACTCTATAGTATAACAGGATGATCCTAACTCTATAGTATAACAGGATGATCCTAACTCTATAGTATAACAGGATGATCCTAACTCTATAGTATAACAGGATGATCCTAACTCTATCCTAACTCTATAGTATAACAGGATGATCCTAACTCTATAGTATAACAGGATGATCCTAACTCTATGATCCTAACTCTAACTATAGTATAACAGGATGATCCTAACTCTATAGTATAACAGGATGATCCTAACTCTATAGTATAACAGGATGATCCTAACTCTATAGTATAACAGGATGATCCTAACTAACTATAGTATAACAGGATGATCCTAACTCTATATCCCTAACTCTATAGTATAACAGGATGATCCTAACTCTATGATCCTAACTCTATAGTATAACAGGATGATCCTAACTCTATAGTATAACAGGATGATCCTAACTCTATAGTATAACAGGATGATCCTAACTCTATGATCCTAACTCTATAGTATAACAGGATGATCCTAACTCTATAGTATAACAGGATGATCCTAACTCTATAGTATAACAGGATGATCCTAACTCTATAGTATAACAGGATGATCCTAACTCTATGATCCTAACTCTATAGTATAACAGGATGATCCTAACTCTATAGTATAACAGGATGATCCTAACTCTATAGTATAACAGGATGATCCTAACTCTATAGTATAACAGGATGATCCTAACTCTATGATCCTAACTCTATAGTATAACAGGATGATCCTAACTCTATGATCCTAACTCTATAGTATAACAGGATGATCCTAACTCTATATCCTAACTCTATAGTATAACAGGATGATCCTAACTCTATGACAGGATGATCCTAACTCTATAGTATAACAGGATGATCCTAACTCTATGATCCTAACTCTATAGTATAACAGGATGATCCTAACTCTGATCCTAACTCTATAGTATAACAGGATGATCCTAACTCTATAGTATAACAGGATGATCCTAACTCTATAGTATAATCCTAACAGGATGATCCTAACTCTATAGTATAACAGGATCCTAACTCTATATCCTAACTCTATAGTATAACAGGATGATCCTAACTCTATAGTATAACAGGATGATCCTAACTCTATAGTATAACAGGATCCTAACTCTATAGATCCTAACTCTATAGTATAACAGGATGATCCTAACTCTATGATCCTAACTCTATAGTATAACAGGATGATCCTAACTCTATATAACAGATCCTAACTCTATAGTATAACAGGATGATCCTAACTCTATAGTATAACAGGGTGATCCTAACTCTATAGTATAACAGGGTGATCCTAACTCTATAGTATAACAGGATCCTAACTCTATAGTATAACAGGATGATCTAACTCTATGATCCTAACTCTATAGTATAACAGGATGATCCTAACTCTATAGTATAACAGGATGATCCTAACTCTATAGTATAACAGGATGATCCTAACTCTATGATCCTAACTCTATAGTATAACAGGATGATACTAACTCTAAAGTATAACAGGGTGATCCTAACTCTATAGTATAACAGGATGATCCTAACTCTATAGTATAACAGGATGATCCTAACTCTATGATCCTAACTCTATAGTATAACAGGATGATCCTAACTCTATAGTATAACAGGATGATCCTAACTCTATAGTATAACAGGATGATCCTAACTCTATGATCCTAACTCTATAGTATAACAGGATGATCCTAACTCTATAGTATAACAGGATGATCCTAACTCTATAGTATAACAGGATGATCCTAACTCTATAATATAACAGGATGATCCTAACTCTATGATCCTAACTCTATAGTATAACAGGATGATCCTAACTCTATAGTATAACAGGATGATCCTAACTCTATAGTATAACAGGATGATCCTAACTCTATAGTATAACAGGATGATCCTCTAATCCTAACTCTATAGTATAACAGGATGATCCTAACTCTATGATCCTAACTCTATAGTATAACAGGATGATCCTAACTCTATAGTATAACAGGATGATCCTAACTCTATAGTATAACAGGATGATCCTAACTCTATGATCCTAACTCTATAGTATAACAGGATGATCCTAACTCTATGATCCTAACTCTATAGTATAACAGGATGATCTCTATAGTATAACAGGATGATCCTAACTCTATAGTATAACAGGATGATCCTAACTCTATGATCCTAACTCTATAGTATAACAGGATGATCCTAACTCTATAGTATAACAGGATGATCCTAACTCTATAGTATAACAGGGTGATCCTAACTCTATAGTATAACAGGATGATCCTAACTCTATGATCCTAACTCTATAGTATAACAGGATGATCCTAACTCTATAGTATAACAGGATGATCCTAACTCTATAGTGTAACAGGATGATCCTAACTCTATAGTATAACAGGATGATCCTAACTCTATGATCCTAACTCTATAGTATAACAGGATGATCCTAACTCTATGATCCTAACTCTATAGTATAACAGGATGATCCTAACTCTATGATCCTAACTCTATAGAATAACAGGATGATCCTAACTCTATAGTATAACTGGATGATCCTAACTCTATGATCCTAACTCTATAGTATAACAGGATGATCCTAAATCTATAGTATAACAGGATGATCCTAACTCTATAGTATAACAGGATGATCCTAACTCTATAGTATAACAGGATGATCCTAACTCTATAGTATAACAGGATGATCCTAACTCTATAGTATAACAGGATGATCCTAACTCTATAATATAACAGGATGATCCTAACTCTATGATCCTAACTCTATAGTATAACAGGATGATTCTAACTCTACAGTATAACAGGGTGATCCTAACTCTATAATATAACAGGATGATCCTAACTCTATAGTATAACAGGGTGATCCTAACTCTATAGTATAACAGGATGATCCTAACTCTATAGTATAACAGGATGATCCTAACTCTATAGTATAACAGCATGATCCTAACTCTATGATCCTAACTAAATAGTATAACAGGATGATCCTAACTCTATAGTATAACAGGGTGATCCTAACTCTATAGTATAACAGGATGATCCTAACTCTATGATCCTAACTCTATAGTATAACAGGATGATCCTAACTCTATAGTATAACAGGATGATCCTAACTCTATAGTATAACAGGATGATCCTAACTCTATAGTATAACAGGATGATCCTAACTCTATGATCCTAACTCTATAGTATAACAGGATGATCCTAACTCTATAATATAACAGGATGATCCTAACTCTATAGTATAACAGGATGATCCTAACTCTATGATCCTAACTCTATAGTATAACAGGATGATCCTAACTCCATGATCCTAACTCTATAGTATAACACGATGATCCTAACTCTATAGTATAACAGGATGATCCTAACTCTATAGTATAACAGGATGATCCTAACTCTATGATCCTAACTCTATAGTATAACACGATGATCCTAACTCTATAGTATAACACGATGATCCTAACTCTATAGTATAACACGATGATCCTAACTCTATAGTATAACAGGATGATCCTAACTCTATAGTATAACACGATGATCCTAACTCTATAGTATAACAGGATGATCCTAACTCTACAGTATAACAGGATGATCCTAACTCTATAGTATAACAGGATGATCCTAACTCTATAGTATAGCAGGATGATCCTAACTCTATAGTATAACAGGATGATCCTAACTCTATAGTATAACAGGATGATCCTAACTCTATGATCCTAACTCTATAGTATAACAGGATGATCCTAACTCTATAGTATAACAGGATGATCCTAACTCTATAGTATAACAGGATGATCCTAACTCTATAGTATAACAGGATGATCCTAACTCTATAGTATAACAGGATGATCCTAACTCTATAGTATAACACGATGATCCTAACTCTATAGTATAACAGGATGATCCTAACTCTATGATCCTAACTCTATAGTATAGCAGGATGATCCTAACTCTATGATCCTAACTCTATAGTATAACAGGATGATCCTAACTCTATAGTATAACAGGAAGATCCTAACTCTATGATCCTAACTCTATAGTATAACAGGATGATCCTAACTCTATGATCCTAACTCTATAGTATAACAGGATGATCCTAACTCTATAGTATAACAGGATGATCCTAACTCTATAGTGTAACAGGATGATCCTAACTCTATAGTATAACAGGATGATCCTAACTCTATGATCCTAACTCTATAGTATAACAGGATGATCCTAACTCTATGATCCTAACTCTATAGTATAACAGGATGATCCTAACTCTATGATCCTAACTCTATAGTATAACAGGATGATCCTAACTCTATAGTATAACTGGATGATCCTAACTCTATGATCCTAACTCTATAGTATAACAGGATGATCCTAACTCTATAGTATAACAGGATGATCCTAACTCTATAGTATAACAGGATGATCCTAACTCTATAGTATAACAGGATGATCCTAACTCTATAGTATAACAGGATGATCCTAACTCTATAGTATAACAGGATGATCCTAACTCTATAGTATAACAGGATGATCCTAACTCTATAGTATAACAGGATGATCCTAACTCTATAATATAACAGGATGATCCTAACTCTATGATCCTAACTCTATAGTATAACAGGGTGATCCTAACTCTATAGTATAACAGGGTGATCCTAACTCTATAGTATAACAGGGTGATCCTAACTCTATAGTATAACAGGATGATCCTAACTCTATAGTATAACAGGATGATCCTAACTCTATGATCCTAACTCTATAGTATAACAGGATGATTCTAACTCTACAGTATAACAGGGTGATCCTAACTCTATAATATAACAGGATGATCCTAACTCTATAGTATAACAGGGTGATCCTAACTCTATAGTATAACAGGATGATCCTAACTCTATAGTATAACAGGATGATCCTAACTCTATGATCCTAACTAAATAGTATAACAGGATGATCCTAACTCTATAGTATAACAGGGTGATCCTAACTCTATAGTATAACAGGATGATCCTAACTCTATGATCCTAACTCTATAGTATAACAGGATGATCCTAACTCTATAGTATAACAGGATGATCCTAACTCTATAGTATAACAGGATGATCCTAACTCTATAGTATAACAGGATGATCCTAACTCTATAGTATAACAGGATGATCCTAACTCTATGATCCTAACTCTATAGTATAACAGGATGATCCTAACTCTATGATCCTAACTCTATAGTATAACAGGATGATCCTAACTCTATAATATAACAGGATGATCCTAACTCTATAGTATAACAGGATGATCCTAACTCTATGATCCTAACTCTATAGTATAACAGGATGATCCTAACTCCATGATCCTAACTCTATAGTATAACACGATGATCCTAACTCTATAGTATAACAGGATGATCCTAACTCTATAGTATAACAGGATGATCCTAACTCTATGATCCTAACTCTATAGTATAACAGGATGATCCTAACTCTATAGTATAACAGGATGATCCTAACTCTATGATCCTAACTCTATAGTATAACAGGATGATCCTAACTCTACAGTATAACAGGATGATCCTAACTCTATAGTATAACAGGATGATCCTAACTCTATGATCCTAACTCTATAGTATAACAGGATGATCCTAACTCTATGATCCTAACTCTATAGTATAACAGGATGATCCTAACTCTATGATCCTAACTCTATAGTATAACAGGATGATCCTAACTCTATGATCCTAACTCTATAGTATAACAGGGTGATCCTAACTCTATAGTATAACAGGATGATCCTAACTCTATAGTATAACAGGATGATCCTAACTCTATAGTATAACAGGGTGATCCTAACTCTATGATCCTAACTCTATAGTATAACAGGGTGATCCTAACTCTATGATCCTAACTCTATAGTATAACAGGATGATCCTAACTCTATGATCCTAACTCTATAGTATAACAGGGTGATCCTAACTCTATGATCCTAACTCTATAGTATAACAGGATGATCCTAACTCTATGATCCTAACTCTATAGTATAACAGGATGATCCTAACTCTATAGTACAACAGGATGATCCTAACTCTATAGTATAACAGGATGATCCTAACTCTATAGTGTAACAGGATGATCCTAACTCTATAGTATAACAGGGTGATCCTAACTCTATGATCCTAACTCTATGATCCTAACTCTATAGTATAACAGGATGATCCTAACTCTATGATCCTAACTCTATAGTATAACAGGATGATCCTAACTCTATAGTATAGCAGGATGATCCTAACTCTATGATCCTAACTCTATGGTATAACAGGATGATCCTAACTCTATGATCCTAACTCTATAGTATAACAGGATGATCCTAACTCTATGATCCTAACTCTATAGTGTAACAGGATGATCCTAACTCTATGATCCTAACTCTATAGTGTAACAGGATGATCCTAACTCTATGATCCTAACTCTATAGTATAACAGGATGATCCTAACTCTATGATCCTAACTCTATAGTATAACAGGGTGATCCTAACTCTATAGTATAACAGGATGATCCTAACTCTATGATCCTAACTCTATAGTATAACAGGATGATCCTAACTCTATGATCCTAACTCTATAGTATAACAGGATGATCCTAACTCTATGATCCTAACTCTATAGTATAACAGGATGATCCTAACTCTATGATCCTAACTCTATAGTATAACAGGATGATCCTAACTCTATGATCCTAACTCTATAGTATAACAGGATGATCCTAACTCTATGATCCTAACTCTATAGTATAACAGGATGATCCTAACTCTATGATCCTAACTCTATAGTATAACAGGGTGATCCTAACTCTATAGTATAACAGGATGATCCTAACTCTATAGTATAACAGGATGATCCTAACTCTACAGTATAACAGGATGATCCTAACTCTATGATCCTAACTCTATAGTATAACAGGGTGATCCTAACTCTATAGTATAGCAGGATGATCCTAACTCTATAGTATAACAGGATGATCCTAACTCTATAGTATAACAGGATGATCCTAACTCTATAGTATAACAGGATGATCCTAACTCTATAGTACAACAGGATGATCCTAACTCTATAGTATAACAGGGTGATCCTAACTCTATAGTATAACAGGATGATCCTAACTCTATAGTATAACAGGATGATCCTAACTCTATAGTATAACAGGGTGATCCTAACTCTATGGTATAACAGGATGATCCTAACTCTATAGTATAACAGGGTGATCCTAACTCTATAGTATAACAGGGTGATCCTAACTCTATGATCCTAACTCTATAGTATAACAGGGTGATCCTAACTCTATGATCCTAACTCTATAGTATAACAGGATGATCCTAACTCTATGATCCTAACTCTATAGTATAACAGGGTGATCCTAACTCTATAGTATAACAGGGTGATCCTAACTCTATAGTATAACAGGATGATCCTAACTCTATAGTATAACAGGATGATCCTAACTCTATAGTATAACAGGGTGATCCTAACTCTATAGTATAACAGGGTGATCCTAACTCTATAGTATAACAGGATGATCCTAACTCTATAGTACAACAGGATGATCCTAACTCTATGATCCTAACTCTATAGTATAACAGGACGATCCTAACTCTATGGTCGTCCAACTATGTGTCCAACTTGTGTTGACACAACCTCATCCAGTTAATTGTCAAGAAGAAGAAGAAGAAGAAGAAGAAGAAGAAGAAGATGAAGAAGAAGGAATAATTATCTTCTATATGTCTTTGGTCTTTTGATCAGTCAAAGTAAGGGTTAAGGTTAGGCTAAGGGTAGGGACTTTTAGGATCTCAGATAGCACTAATCACGCTGACAGCTGCACATGAACCCAAAACTAACTTTGACCCCTTTGTCACCCCTGACCTTGCGGTGTGAGCCAGACAACACTACAGATGTGTCAGTTTGTTTAGATGATCATATCTTGCTGTGTGTTTGTTCTTGTCTATTTAGTGTCTGGCTTATTTATTTGATAGCAGCAAGCTGCCCGCTTAGAGGTGTGAAGCACTGTACTACAGAGTACGGTGTCCATATTAGGATGCTCTCAGTCTCAGTTAGATTTGAGTCGTTCTCACAAGGAGATGAGTCGTTCTCACAAGGAGATGAGTCGTTCTCACAAGGAGATGAGTCGTTCTCACAAGGAGTTGAGTCGTTCTCACAAGGAGTTGAGTTGTTCTCACAAGGAGTTGAGTCGTTCTCACAAGGAGATGAGTCGTCCTCACAAGGAGTTGAGTCGTTCTCACAAGGAGTTGAGTCGTTCTCACAAGGAGTCGAGTCGTTCTCACAAGGAGTCGAGTCGTTTTCACAAGGAGTCGAGTCGTTCTCACAAGGAGTTGAGTCGTTCTCACAAGGAGATGAGTCGTCCTCACAAGGAGTTGCTCCTGTGTGGCTCAGTCGGTAGAGCATGGCGCTTGCAACGCCAAGCGTCGTGGGTTCGATTCCCGCTGGGGCCACCCATATGTAAAAGTAGTGGCCCCAGCCGACTTGTAAGTTGCTTTGGACAAAAGCGTCTGCTAAATGGGATATATATATATATATTTTGAGTCGTTCTCACAAGGAGTCGAGTCGTTCTCACAAGGAGTCGAGTCGTTCTCACAAGGAGTCGAGTCGTTTTCACAAGGAGTCGAGTCGTTCTCACAAGGAGTCGAGTCGTTCTCACAAGGAGTCGAGTCGTTCTCACAAGGAGTCGAGTCGTTCTCACAAGGAGTCGAGTCGTTCTCACAAGGAGTCGAGTCGTTCTCACAAGGAGTCGAGTCGTTCTCACAAGGAGTCGAGTCGTTCTCACAAGGAGTCGAGTCGTTCTCACAAGGAGTCGAGTCGTTCTCACAAGGAGTCGAGTCGTTCTCACAAGGAGTCGAGTCGTTCTCACAAGGAGTCGAGTCATTCTCACAAGGAATTGAGTCATTCTCACAAGGAGTTGAGTCGTTCTCACAAGGAGTTGAGTCGTTCTCACAAGGAGTTGAGTCCGATGGAGTACCGTTGGAGGAGTTTAAGAGGGAAGTGACCGCGGGGGGCTGTGGTTGAAGTGAACGAGCACTAAGAATAGAGAGGCTGGAGTAGAAAGCACTACGGTGCTGTTAGAGTTTGAAGAGAATCGTCAGCGACCAGTACATCTAGGATTCATGAGCTTGTGCAAGCGTCACTTCACTGCTTTAAGTGTCCCCGCGTGCGACATGTAGAAAATGTAAAAAATGTAAAGCTTAATAAGTTTTATATGATGTGGATGTCGTACCAACTAGACAGGACTGATAATTAAAATACCCTTAAAGTTAAAATACCTGTCCAGTTACATGGTCTATCACATTAGATGTTCTTTCTATTTCCTGTCCAGTCACATGGTCTATCACATTAGATGTTCTTTCTATTTCCTGTTCAGTCACATGGTCTATCACATTAGATGTTCTTTCTATTTCCTGTCCAGTCACATGGTCTATCACATTAGATGTTCTTTCTATTTCCTGTCCAGTCACATGGTCTATCACATTAGATGTTCTTTCTATTTCCTGTTCAGTCACATGGTCTATCACATTAGATGTTCTTTCTATTTCCTGTCCAGTCACATGGTCTATCACATTAGATGTTCTTTCTATTTCCTGTTCAGTCACATGGTCTATCACATTAGATGTTCTTTCTATTTCCTGTTCAGTCACATGGTCTATCACATTAGATGTTCTTTATTTTTCTTCTTGAAGGTGGATTTACGTTTAGCCTGAGAAATATGGATTGGTAAAGAGTTCCATCAGCTATGGTTCTATATAAAACTGTAGATTTAAGGCAATTTGTCCTTGGCTTGGGTTGTCTTAGCTGCCCTGAATTTGCCAGTCTGGTTAGGTGGTTACGCGTGTTGCTAGTATGCACTAACTGGCCTGTGTTTTCTATTTGTTATTTAACATTCCTAAAGAAAATCAGAAGACTGGATAGAGTTTTTGTTTTTAACGTGAAGTAATGAGAGATTCTGATGTATAATATTTATACTTATAGAGTGATGAAGGTTATCTGGCTGCCCTGTTTTGAGCCATTTGGAGCTTTTATTTTATATCGTCCTTTGCTGCAGATGACCGTATAACTGGACAGTACTCTAAGTGTGATAGGACCAGGGACAGTACTCTAAGTGTGATAGGACCAGGGATTGACCATATAACTGGACAGTACTCTAAGTGTGATAGGACCAGGGACAGTACTCTAAGTGTGATAGGACCAGGGACAGTACTCTAAGTGTGATAGGACCAGGGACAGTACTCTAAGTGTGATAGGACCAGGGACAGTACTAAAGTGTGATAGGACCAGGGACAGTACTCTAAGTGTGATAGACCAGGGATTGACCGTATAACTGGACAGTACTCTAAGTGTGACAGGACCAGGGACAGTACTCTAAGTGTGACAGGACCAGGGACAGTACTCTAAGTGTGATAGACCGGGGATTGACCGTATAACTGGACAGTACTCTAAGTGTGATAGGACCAGGGACAGTACTCTAAGTGTGATAGGACCAGGGACAGTACTCTAAGTGTGATAGGACCAGGGACAGTACTCTAAGTGTGATAGACCAGGGATTGACCATATAACTGGACAGTACTCTAAGTGTGATAGGACCAGGGACAGTACTCTAAGTGTGATAGGACCAGGGACAGTACTCTAAGTGTGATAGGACCAGGGACAGTACTCTAAGTGTGATAGACCAGGGATTGACCATATAACTGGACAGTACTCTAAGTGTGATAGGACCAGGGACAGTACTCTAAGTGTGACAGGACCAGGGACAGTACTCTAAGTGTGACAGGACCAGGGACAGTACTCTAAGTGTGACAGGACCAGGGACAGTACTCTAAGTGTGACAGGACCAGGGACAGTACTCTAAGTGTGACAGGACCAGGGACAGTACTCTAAGTGTGACAGGACCAGGGACAGTACTCTAAGTGTGATAGGACCAGGGACAGTACTCTAAGTGTGATAGGACCAGGGACAGTACTCTAAGTGTGATAGGACCAGGGACAGTACTCTAAGTGTGATAGGACCAGGGACAGTACTCTAAGTGTGATAGGACCAGGGACAGTACTCTAAGTGTGATAGGACCAGGGACAGTACTCTAAGTGTGATAGGACCAGGGACAGTACTCTAAGTGTGATAGGACCAGGGACAGTACTCTAAGTGTGATAGGACCAGGGACAGTACTAAAGTGTGAAAGGACCAGGGATTGACTATATAACTGGACAGTACTCTAAGTGTGATAGGACCAGGGACAGTACTAAAGTGTGATAGGACCAGGGATTGACTATATAACTGGACAGTACTCTAAGTGTGATAGGACCAGGGACAGTACTCTAAGTGTGATAGGACCAGGGATTGACTGTATAACTGGACAGTACTCAGGGATTGACCATATAACTGGACAGTACTCTAAGTGTGATAGGACCAGGGATTGACCATATAACTGGACAGTACTCTAAGTGTGATAGGACCAGGGATTGACCATATAACTGGACAGTACTCTAAGTGTGATAGGACCAGGGATTGACCATATAACTGGACAGTACTCTAAGTGTGATAGGACCAGGGATTGACCATAGAACTGGACAGTACTCTAAGTGTGATAGGACCAGGGATTGACCATATAACTGGACAGTACTCTAAGTGTGATAGGACCAGGGATTAACCCCCTGGCTGAACCTCGTCTTCCACCTCCCCAACGGTTCTCAGGTGATCCAAGTGCTTGTAAAGGGTTTCTCACCCAATGTTCTCTCTCCTTTGAGCTGCAACCCTCGTCGTTTCCCACCGACCGGTCTAAGATCGCATATATCATCACCCTGCTGTCGGAAAAAGCCCTGGCCTGGGCTACTGCTGTGTGGGATGCCCATAGTTCCTGCTGTGCCAGCTACTCTGCCTTTGCTGAGGAATTCAAACGAGTGTTTCAAGGCCCAAGCAGTGGTTCTGACTCAGCCAAACAGCTCCTGACTCTCCACCAAGGTTGGCGCAGCGTGACGGACTATGCCATCCAGTTCCGCACGGTGGCAGCAGCGAGTGGCTGGAACAACGAGCGCTCACGGTGTGCTTTCTGAAAGGCCTTTCCGACACTATCCAAGATGAACTGGCCACTCGGGAACCACCGGACAATCTCGAGTCCCTGATCAAGTTGGCCTCACGCATTGACCAGCGTCTGAGAGAGAGAGAACTCAACCGTAGACCTCTAGCCCCTATCAGTCCCAGCTCCGAGTCCCCACCTTTATCCTCGCTGGCTCCACCGGAACCCATGCAGATTGGACGCATCTCCCAGGCTGAGAGAGACCGCCGGATGAGGAGCGACGCTGTCTATATTGCGGCAACCCGGGCCATTTCCGTTCCACGTGTCCCGGGCTCCAGGGAAACGCTCTGTCCCGTACAGACCGGGGGAACTGTAACGGGAAACATAACCTCCTCCCATCCGTCCAACTCCCGTCTGCTCATTCCAGTCACCCTCTCCTGGGACAACCACAAGCTTCACCTTCAAGCCTTGGTAGACTCTGGAGCCGCAGGTAACTTCATGGATGGTGTCTGGGCGAAGGAGAATGGCGTTCCCTCTGAACCTCTAAGTGACCCCATGAGGGTTACTACATTGGATGGAAGCCCTTTGGGATCTGGACTTGTCACTCATGTCACTACCTCCTTGCGACTTTCAGTTTCACAACACCAGGAATTGATGAACTTTCATTTGATCTCCTGTTCCGAGTTCCCTCTCGTCCTTGGATACCCCTGGCTTCACAGCCATAACCCTCACATCGACTGGTCTGTGGGCACTATCAAGCAGTGGGGTCCTACGTGCCAAGCTACTTGTATTTTCCAGAATTCCCGAGTTCTACTCCCGAGTCTTTAGAATCCATCGACCTGACCCGAGTTCCCGAGTGTTACCATGACCTCAAACTGGTGTTTAGCAAACAGAGGGCCACCATGCTACCACCCCATAGACCTTATGATTGCCCCATCGACCTGTTTCCGGGCACTTGCCCCCCCAGGGGTCGGAACTTTTCACTATCTCCACCCGAACGAGCTGCTATGGATACCTACATCAAGGACGCTCTGGAAGCAGGCCTCATGCGTCCATCCACCTCCCCGGCGGGAGCAGGGTTTTTCTTTGTGGCCAAGAAAGACAGTGGATTACGTCCTTGCATCGACTACCGGGGACTCAATGCCATAACCGTCCGTAACCGTTACCCGCTACCCCTTATGGCCACAGCCTTCGAGCTGCTCCAGGAAGCAGTTGTTTTCACTAAGCTTGACCTGCGGAACGCATACCATCTTGTGCGGATCAGACCTGGTGACGAGTGGAAGACCGCTTTCAACACGCCTACTGGTCACTATGAATACTTGGTGATGCCCTTCGGCCTGACCAACGCCCCAGCGGTGTTCCAAGCGCTCATAAACGATGTGCTTAGGGATATGCTTAACATATTTGTGTTCGTTTACTTGGATGACATCCTCATCTTTTCGAGCTCCTTCAAGAACACACTAAGCATGTCAGACAAGTACTCAAACGCCTCCTAGACAGCCATCTGTACGTTAAGCCGGAAAAATGTGAATTCCATTCATCCCGAGTACAATTCCTGGGATTTGTAGTGGAACCCGGTCGAGTCCAAATGGACCCCAGGAAGGTAGGGGCGGTAGCGGATTGGCCCACCCCCAAATCCGTTAAGGAAGTTCAGCGTTTCCTGGGCTTCACAAACTTTTACCGCAAGTTCATCAAGAACTTCAGTTTGGTGTCAGCCCCTCTCTCAGCTTTAACCAAGGGTGGCAATGCAAGGTTTTTGTGGGGAAGAGAAGCTGAGACGGCCTTCCAAGGACTCAAGCAGCGCGTCCTCTCTGCTCCCATCCTGATACTACCGACTACGGATGAACCATTTGTGGTGGAGGTAGACGCATCAGAGGTTGGTGTTGGAGCTGTCCTGTCTCAGAGGGGTGAAGACAAGAAGCTTCATCCGTGCGCTTCCTTCTCACACCGGCTTACCCCGGCTGAGAGGAACTACGATGTGGGGGATCGTGAACTCCTAGCGGTTAAGATGGCATTGAAGGAATGGAGACACTGGCTCGAGGGGGCTTCTCACCCGTTTCAAGTGCTTACGGACCACAAAAATCTGGAGTATATCCAGCAGGCGAAGCGGTTGAACTCTAGACAAGCTAGATGGTCTCTTTTCTTCAATCGATTCCAGTTTATCCTCACCTATCGGCCCGGGTCGAAGAATCTCAAACCGAATGCCCTGTCCCGAGTCTACGCTCCTGCCATTCGAGATGACACGGACATGCCTGTCCTTCCTGCTGCTAAGATTGTGGCTCCGATCTCGTGGCAAGTTGAGGATACCGTGAGACGAGCTCAAGCTATCGAACCGGACCCGAAAGGAGGTCCTGCCAATCGGTTGTTTGTCCCCAAGGCAGTGAGGACTCAGGTCCTTCTGTGGGGGCACTCCTCTCGCCTCACCTGTCACCCGGGCGTAGGTCGCACCTTGGAGTTCATCCAGCGTAAGTTCTGGTGGCCTACCATAAGAGAAGACGTTGCCACTTTCGTCAATGCCTGCCCCGTGTGCTGCCAGGGCAAATCTTCTCACCTCCGCCCTCAAGGACTCCTTCACCCTTTACCTGTTCCCCACAGACCCTGGTCCCATATCTCATTGGACTTTATTACTGGACTTCCTCCATCCCATGGCAATACTACTATCCTAGTCATAATCGACAGGTTTTCTAAGGCGGCCAGGTTCGTCCCTCTGACTAAGTTACCTTCTGCCAAGGAAACGGCTGAGTTGGTAATTAATCATGTGTTCCGAGTCTTCGGCATTCCTCAAGATATGGTTTCTGACAGAGGTCCCCAGTTCGCCTCAAGGTTTTGGAAGGCCTTCTGCCAACTCATGGGGGCTTCTGCCAGTCTATCTTCAGGGTACCATCCGGAGTCCAACGGCCAAACAGAGAGGATGAATCAAGAGCTGGAAACCACCCTCCGATGTATGACTCGTGACAACCCGTCCACATGGTCATCCTTTATTGTTTGGGCCGAATACGCGCACAACACCTTGCGCTCCTCCTCCACTGGTATGTCCCCGCACGAGTGTCAGTTTGGCTATGCTCCTCCAGGAGGCAGAAGTCAGAGTGCCTTCAGCCTTGAAGTTCGTCAGACGCTGTCGGCTTATGTGGAAGAAGACCCGTCTTAATCTTATGCGTTCCTCACAGAGGTACCAACAACAAGCCAACAGACGTCGCCGTCCCGGGCCTAACCTGCGCCCCGGCCAGAGAGTCTGGCTCTCCACAAGAGACTTACCACTACGGGTGGAGTCTCGCAAGCTGTCCCCAAAATACATCGGTCCCTTTAAGGTTGCCAGGAGAGTTAACCCAGTTTCTTATCGCCTACACTTACCCAGATCCCTTAAGATTAATCCCACATTTCACATTGCCTTGTTAAAACCTGTTGGATTTTCTCCCCTTGTCCCGGCAGACAGACCTCCCCCTCCGCCTCGTGTCATTGGAGGACAGCCGGCTTATACCGTCCATCGGATACTGGATTCCCGCCGGGTGCAGCGGTCCTGGCAGTATCTGGTGGACTGGGAAGGCTACGGTCCTGAGGAGCGCTCCTGGGTTCCTGCCAAAGACATACTGGACCCTGACCTCATTCGTCAGTTCAGGGCCCTCCACCCCGAGAGAGCTGGTAGGAACGTCAGGAGCCGTTCCTAGGGGGGGATTCTGTCAGGATTTGGCCAGGGTTGTTCCGGGTTTTTTCACTAGATGCCCCCATTGTGCTTTTTGACCTTATGTTTTTTCCCTTGATCCCCATTATTATTTGCACCTGTGCCTCGTTTCCCCTGATTATATTTAAACCCTTTGTTTCCCTCAGTTCTGTGCTCTGTGTTTGTATGTTAGCACCCAGCCCTAGTGTTCTGTGTGCTCTTGTCGATTCCGGGTGATGCTCTTGTGGAATTCTGTTTTTTTTTTGTTTTTGTTCATTTTTTGTGAGTATCTCTTGAGGCTTTTTTGTGCTTTACCTTAGGACCAGGGATTGACCATATAACTGGACAGTACTCTAAGTGTGATAGGACCAGGGATTGACCATATAACTGGACAGTACTCTGAGTGTGATAGGACCAGGGATTGAATCATTGGGTTGTGCCGTGGCAGAGATCTTTGTGAGCTATACTCTGCCTTTTCTCAGGATGGTAAGTTGGTGGTTGAAGATATCCCTCTAGTGGTGTGGGGGCTGTGCTTTGGCAAAGTGGGTGGGGTTATATCCTTCCTGTTTGGCCCTGTCCGGGGGTGTCATCGGATGGGGCCACAGTGTCTCCTGACCCCTCCTGTCTCAGCCTCCAGTATTTATGCTGCAGTAGTTTATGGGGGGCTAGGGTCAGTTTGTTATATCTGGAGTACTTCTCCTGTCCTATCTGGTGTCCTGTGTGAATTTAAGTGTGCTCTCTCTAATTCTCTCTTTCTCTCTTTCTTTCTCTCTCTCGGAGGACCTGAGCCCTAGGACCATGCCTCAGGACTACCTGACATGATGACTCCTAGCTGTCCCCAGTCCACCTGGCCGTGCTGCTGCTCCAGTTTCAACTGTTCTGCCTGTGATAATTATTATTTGACCATGCTGGTCATTTATGGACATTTGAACATCTTGGCCATGTTCTGTTATAATCTCCACCCGGCACAGCCAGAAGAGGCACATAGCCTGGTTCCTCTCTCGATTTCTTCCTAGGTTTTGGCCTTTCTAGGGAGTTTTTCCTAGCCACCGTGCTTCTACACCTGCATTGCTTGCTGTTTGGGGTTTTAGGCTGGGTTTCTGTACAGCACTTTGAGATATCAACTGTTGTACGAAGGGCTATATAAATACATTTGATTTGATTTGAATCATCAGATTCAGTGTGCCAGATGTTACACACTATGAACATTTTCTTGTAACAGCAATTCCCCATCTTAATAACACTATTATCTATGTGTTCTGACCGTGATAAAGCTGTTTAGTTTTTTTCTCAGTTGCTCTACACGTGTTCTATTCATCGAAAAATTCAATTCGGGATCATCAGCAAGCATATATCCTGAACCAAATAGAACACATATTTTTTTTTTTTTTAGAAATGTTCAACACCAATTTGTTCATATGAACCCACTCAGACACCATTCTTAGTTCACTGCTCAGGACATCTGTTAGCTCATTAAATTCTGATGATGCGC
>NC_088227.1:45349910-45364910 GCF_036934945.1 Oncorhynchus masou masou | reverse complement strand
TGCTTAACGATGGGGAGCAGGTGTGTGTAATGATGGGGAGCAGGTGTGTGAAACGATGGGGAGCAGGTGTGTGTAATGATGGGGAGCAGGTGTGTGTAATGATGGGGAGCAGGTGTGCTTAACAATGGGGAGCAGGTGTGTGTAATGATGGGGAGCAGGTGTGCTTAACAATGGGGAGCAGGTGTGATTAACAATGGGGAGCAGAGGTGCTTAACGATGGGGAGCAGTTGGCGTAACGATGGGGAGTAGGTTGCTTAACAATGGGGAGCAGGTGTACTTACGATAGGGAGCAGGTGTGCTTAACGATTTGGGAATGGGTGTGCTTAATGATGGGGAGTAGGTGTAGTTAACGATGGGGAATGGGTGTGCTTAATGATGGGGAGCAGGTGTACTTAACGATGGGGAATGGGTGTGCTTAACGATGGGGAGCAGGTGTGCTTAACAATTTGGGAGCAGGTGTACTTAACGTTGGGGAGCAGGTGTTCTTAACGATGGGGAGCACGTGTACTTAATGATGGGGAGCCGAGGTGCTTAACGATGGGGAGCAGGTGTGCTTAACGATGGGGAGCAGGTGTGCTTAACGATGGGGAGGAGGTGTGCTTAACGATGGGGATCAGAAGTGTGTCACGATGGGGAGAAGGTGTGCTTAACGATGGGGAGCAGGTGTGACACGATGGTGAGTAGGTGTACTTAACGATGGGGACCGGGTGTACTTAACGATGGGGAGAGGGTGTATTTAACAATGGGGAGCGGGTGAGTGTAATGATGGGGAGCAGGTGTGCTTAACAATGGGGAGCAGATGTGTGTAATGATGGGGAGCAGGTGTGCTTAATGCTGGGGAGCCGGTGGCGTAACGGTGGGGAGCAAGTGTACTTAACGATGTGGAGCGGGTGTACTTAACGATGGGGAGAGGTTGTACTTAACAATGGGGAGCAGGTTTGTGTAATGATGGGGAGTAGGTGTGCTTAACGATGGGGAGCAGGTGTGCTTAACGATGGGCAGTAGGTGTACTTAACAATGGGGAGCAGGTGTACTTAACGATGGGGAGCAGGTGTGTGTAACGATGGGGAGCAGGTGTGTGTAATGATGGGGAGCAGGTGTGTGTAATGATGGGGAGCAGGTGTGCTTAACAATGGGGAGCAGGTGTGTGTAATGATGGGGAGCAGGTGTGCTTAACAATGGGGAGCAGGTGTGATTAACAATGGGGAGCAGAGGTGCTTAACGATGGGGAGCAGTTGGCGTAACGATGGGGAGTAGGTTGCTTAACAATGGGGAGCAGGTGTACTTACGATAGGGAGCAGGTGTGCTTAACGATTTGGGAATGGGTGTGCTTAATGATGGGGAGTAGGTGTAGTTAACGATGGGGAATGGGTGTGCTTAATGATGGGGAGCAGGTGTACTTAACGATGGGGAATGGGTGTGCTTAACGATGGGGAGCAGGTGTGCTTAACAATTTGGGAGCAGGTGTACTTAACGTTGGGGAGCAGGTGTTCTTAACGATGGGGAGCACGTGTACTTAATGATGGGGAGCCGAGGTGCTTAACGATGGGGAGCAGGTGTGCTTAACGATGGGGAGCAGGTGTGCTTAACGATGGGGAGGAGGTGTGCTTAACGATGGGGATCAGAAGTGTGTCACGATGGGGAGAAGGTGTGCTTAACGATGGGGAGCAGGTGTGACACGATGGTGAGTAGGTGTACTTAACGATGGGGACCGGGTGTACTTAACGATGGGGAGAGGGTGTATTTAACAATGGGGAGCGGGTGAGTGTAATGATGGGGAGCAGGTGTGCTTAACAATGGGGAGCAGATGTGTGTAATGATGGGGAGCAGGTGTGCTTAATGCTGGGGAGCCGGTGGCGTAACGGTGGGGAGCAAGTGTGCTTAACAATGGGGAGCAGGTGTGCTTAACAATGGGGAGCAGTTGTGTGTAATGATGGGGAGCAGGTGTGCTTAACGATGGGGAGCAGGTGTACTTAACGATGGGGAGCGGGTGTACTTAACGATGGGGAGAGGTTGTACTTAACAATGGGGAGCAGGTTTGTGTAATGATGGGGAGTAGGTGTGCTTAACGATGGGGAGCAGGTGTGCTTAACGATGGGGAGTAGGTGTACTTAACAATGGGGAGCAGGTGTACTTAACGATGGGGAGCAGGTGTGTGTAACGATGGGGAGCAGGTGTGTGTAATGATGGGGAGTAGGTGTGCTTAATGATGGGGAGTAGGTGTGCTTAACGATGGGTAGCATGTGTTCTTAACGATGGGAAGCAGGTGTACTTAACGATGGTGAGTAGGTGTGCTTAACGATGGGGAGTAGGTGTGCTTAACGATCGGGAGAAGGTGTGCTTAACGATGGGGAGCAGGTGTGCATAACAATTGGGAGCAGGTGTGCGTAGTGATGGGGAGCCGGTGTGCTTAACGATGGGGAGCTGGTGTGCTTAACGATGGGGAGCAGGTGTGCTTAACAATGGGGAGCAGGTGTGCTTAACGATGGGGAGCAGGTGTGCTTAACGATGGGGAGCAGGATTGTGTCACGATGGGGAGCAGATGTGCTTAACAATGGGGAGCAGGTGTACTTAACGATGGGGAGCGGGTGTACTTAACGATGGGGAGAGGTTGTACTTAACAATGGTGAGCAGGTGTGTGTAATGATGGGGAGCAGGTGTGCTTAACGATGGGGAGCAGGTGTGCTTAACGATGGGGAGGAGGTGTGCTTAACGATGGGGAGCAGAAGTGTGTCACGATGGGGAGAAGGTGTGCTTAACGATGGGGAGCAGGTGTGTGTAATGATGGTGGGGAGCAGGTGTGCTTAACAATGGGGAGCATGTGTGCTTAACAATGGGGAGCAGGTGTGTGTAATGATGGGGAGCAGGTGTGCTTAACAATGTGGAGTAGGTGCGTGTAACGATGGGGAGCAGGTGTGCTTAATGATGGGGAGCTGGTGTGTGTAACGATGGGGAGCAGATGTGCTTAACACTGGGGAGCAGGTGCGTGTAACGATGGTGAGCAGGTGTGGGGAGCACGTGATCTTAACGATTGGGAGCAAGTGTGCTTAACAATGGGGAGCGGATGAGTGTAATGATGGGGAGCAGGTGTGGGGAGCATGTGTTCTTAACGATGGGGAGCAAGTGTGCTTAACAATGGGGAGCGGGTGAGTGTAATGATGGGGAGCAGGTGTGCTTAACAATGGGGAGCAAATGTGTGTAATGATGGGGAGCAGGTGTGCTTAATGCTGGGGAGCAGGTGGCGTAACGGTGGGGAGCAAGTGTGCTTAACAATGGGGAGCAGGTGTGCTTAACAATGGGGAGCAGGCGTGTGTAATGATGGGGAGCAGGTGTGCTTAACCATGGGGAGCAGGTGTGTGTAATGATGGGGAGCAGGTGTGTCATGATGGTGAGCAGGTGTGCTTAACGATGGGGAGCAGAGGTGCTTAATGATGGGGAGCGGGTGCGTGTAACGATGGGGAGCAGGTGTGCTTAATGATGGGGAGCTGGTTTGTGTAACGATGGGGAGCAGATGTGCTTAACAATGGGGAGCAGGTGCATGTAACGATGGTGAGCAGGTGTGCTTAACGATGGGGAGCAGGTGTGCTTAACGATGGAGAGGAGGTGTGCTTAACGATGGGGAGTAGGATTGTGTCACGATGGGGAGCAGGTGTGCTTAACGATGGGGAGCAGGTGTACTTAATGATGGGGAGGGGGTGTACTTAACGATGGGGAGAGGTTGTACTTAACAATGGGGAGCAGGTTTGTGTAATGATGGGGAGTAGGTGTGCTTAACGATGGGGAGCAGGTGTGCTTAACGATGGGGAGTAGGTGTACTTAACAATGGGGAGCAGGTGTACTTAACGATGGGGAGCAGATGTGTGTAATGATGTGGAGCAGGTGTGTGTAATGATGGGGAGCAGGTGTGCTTAACGATGGGGAGCAGGTGTGTGTAATGATGGGGAGTAGGTGTGCTTAATGATGGGGAGTAGGTGTGCTTAACGATGGGTAGCACGTGTTCTTAACGATGGGGAGCAGGTGTACTTAACGATGGTGAGTAGGTGTGCTTAACGATGGGGAGTAGGTGTGCTTAACGATCGGGAGAAGGTGTGCTTAACGTTGGGGAGCAGGTGTGCTTAACAATTGGGAGCAGGTGTGCGTAGTGATGGGGAGCCGGTGTGCTTAACGATGGGGAGCTGGTGTGCTTAACGATGGGGAGCAGGTGTGCTTAACGATGGGGAGCAGGTGTGCTTAACGATGGGGAGTAGGTGTGCTTAACGATGGGGAGCAGGTGTACTTAACGATGGTGAGAAGGTGTGCTTAACGATGGGGAGCAGGTGTGCTTAACGATGGGGAGCAGGTGTGCGTAACAATGGGGAGTTGGTGTGTGTAACGATGGGGAATACCTCATGGTAAACTGTAGACCCTTTATTCTACCAAGAGAGTTCTGATCCGTAATTATCACGGCAAAACAAAAAATATGGACCACAGGCAATATCTGCCTAGGGCTAAAGGCTAGAGCTACCACGTATAAGGCAAGAGACACGAACATGGACGCATACACAAAAGCCTACTACGAC
Source organism: Oncorhynchus masou masou (assembly GCF_036934945.1). NCBI lineage: Eukaryota > Metazoa > Chordata > Actinopteri > Salmoniformes > Salmonidae > Oncorhynchus > Oncorhynchus masou. Next base: position 45,360,351 of record NC_088227.1, on the reverse strand, counting down.
CTCCGATGAGACATCAAGCATGCAAAAGGACATTACAGGAGGAAGGTGTCACGCCTACTGCCGTTCCCGTCTACTAAACACAGATCCTGGCAACCATCATTACACACACCTGGCAACCATCATTACACACACCTGGCAACCATCATTACACACACCTGGCAACCATCATTACACACACCTGGCAACCATCATTACACACACCTGGCAACCACCATTACACACACCTGTGTCCGTGTCCTGTCCCTTATAAGAGGTTAAGGCCATGCAATCTGAGTTGAAAGCTGTGTGAGGTGGCCATGTACAGTACATAAACAGATGAATGCGCCATATATTTATGTTGTGGACTCTTTATACGGTAACATGATATTGTTGTGGTATGTCACAAAATCATGTTACGACCACACACATCAATATTCATTTTATATATCAATATTTCTTCTGTCTTGCTAAGTGGATGGGTCTCTACAGAAGTTGTAAACGGTACGGCCAAATGATGACTTGTATAGTATCAATATCAGAAATAGATAGTGTCGATATAAATAACATATCCAGTATGTACAAGAACAATATCAATAACGATATCAGTGATAGACAAGGTAGTTATTTGCATACAATCAGGGGCAAAGTGGCTGAGCAGCAGGATAAATAATAGCAGGAGCAACGTATGGCGTGTGTGTTAGGAGAGAGTCATGTGAATAGAGGCACTGCAGATAGTGCTGATGACCGGTCTGTCCGAGCATGAACAAGGGAATCTATATTCAGAGAGCCTGCTTCTGTCCTGCCCTTGACTTTGGTGCAGGGCACGTGATGTCCCATAGCCTCTCTCGTCACAAAACTCCCTGATCTTCTCAAAAAGATAACTTTGTCTAGCTGTATCCAGTCCGTGTGCAGCTTGTACAGGCAGACCATCTATGGGATGAAGGATGTCAATGTTGCGCAGCAGCTGAAACCTGGTCCTGAAACCTGGTCCCGCCTCCCTTCATAGCCTGGTTCCTCTCTAGGTTTCGTCCTAGGTTCTTGCCTTTCCTAGCTAGTTTTTCCTAGCCACTGTGCTTCTACACTTGCATTGCCTGCTGTTTGGGGTTTTAGGCTGGGTTTCTGTACAGCACTTTGTGACATCAGCTGATGTAAGAAGGTCTATATGAATACATTTGATTGATTGATTGACTGAGTCCAAACGCTCCTTGGTGACAATGCTCCAGAACATCAAAGCTGTAAAACAAAGAATAACAAAAAATCCCAAGACATTACACCTTGCACATCAATTCACCTCCCATGTTTAGATAAGAAGAATAACGTCATTCAATGAAAATGATATTCACCTGAAGTGCTGGTACTGCTTGATCTGTGGCAGTGGCCTGAAGACCGGAGTCAGGTGTTGTTGCCATAGCTTTCCACCAGCACCGTACCATCCTCCAGTCCAACCAGCTGTGGGATGTTGACCCCTGTCACAGTGCTGTCCTTCACAACACCAGCAATCTCAGACAAAGTGTTCACTCTGGTCTTTCTGAAGCGCTGCTTGATGAGGCCGAAGCACCAGTCAGTCGGGGGAAAACTTGGTGTGGCCAGTGATCAGGAAGTGAAGGTCCAGACTGTAGTGTGGCCTGTGATCAGGAAGTGAAGGTAGACATTACGGTGCATGGTCCACCAGAGCACAGACTTGTTCTTGTTTTGGCCACTGCAGTTTCACATTTCAGGTCCACACATTGTTTTCCGTAGTTGGTGAAGAAATGGTGCATGTTGATGACTGCGCTGCTACCTGCTAGCTTGCTTGGGCCCGCTCTCTTTTTGGTGACTGTATGAATGGTGGATTAGAGTCTGGTGTGTTCTACTGACGTTGAAAGACAAATTCCAGATACCAATATTTTAGCAATATTATACAATAGATACAAAATAGCATTCTGAGATAAGATCATTACACGCAGTTCATACAGGTACTGCTAGCTATTGTAGCTAGCCAGCCATCTAACGTCAGCTGGCTAGCTAACAGCAAGCTTTAACTAGCAATACAAACCAATTGTAATAGCTAGCTAAAGTTAACCAATAGGTTCAATGTTAGCTAGTTAACATTAGGCTATAACTAGCAATGGGAAATATCATTCTGAGAAAAGATCACTAATGTTACACACATTTCATATGTAACAGCTTCCGTCCCTCTCCTCGCCCCAACCTGGGCTCGAACCTCTGCACACATCAACAACTGATACCCAGGAAGCATCGTTACCCATCGCTCCATAAAAGCCGTGGCTCTTGCAGAACGAGGGGAACCACTACTTCAAGGTTTCAGAGCGAGTGACGTCGCCGATTGGAACGCTATTTAGCGCGCACCACCGCTAACTAGCTAGCCATTTCACATTGGTTGCACATAAGTTAATGTTAGCTAGCAAGCCAACCACCTAACCACAGCTAACGTTAGCTAGCTCACAACAGGCTTTGACTCGGGATCTTGTGTTTAGACATGTCACGTTAACGTTAGCTAGCTAACAGCAGGCTTTGACTCGGGATCTTGTGTTTAGACATGTTACATTAACGTTAGCTAGCTAAAAAAAATTAACTATAATCCCAATCCACAGAGTAACGTTACTAGCAATACAAACCGATTGTCATAGCTAGCTAAAATTAACCAAATAACATTAGGTTCATTGTTAGTTAGCAAGCCAGCTATCGAACTCCAGCTGGCTAGCTAAAAGCAAGCTGTAGCTTGCAATGAAAACAACCTTCGGACAACATTAGAAACGTATAATATCTGAATCTGTGGCTATATTCTTACCTGTATGCGGGGATGAAAGCCTCACGGCAGACTGCAACCACTTTTATCAGACATCCTGCATTGTTTCCGTTTGCTGTTTGCTGGTTTGGCCGGTTACGTTCCACTGATTTCAATACGTGTTGTGAAATGAGAGAGTCAGCATTGCAGAAAGTAGTCCATTACAACTTTTTTTTCCCACTGACCTTTGTCGATAGCGCCTGATAAATTCAGGGCAGTAATGTTATTGAGAGCAGAAGCAACATATTTGCAGTTCTCCCATGGCTAACGTTATATTAACTATCGTAACATCTTTCAAAAACACTGCAGTAGAAGGGATGATTTGCTCATTACGAGCAGCTCATTTTATAGACACGAGATGCAATACCACAGACCAATCCAAACTCATCTCTAGGCATGTCCAGTCCACTCATTATCTCAGCCAATCATGGCTAGAAGGAAGGTTGCTGGCTTTTTCTGTGGCTAAACCAACTAGACTCGTAATAAAAAATATAAAAATCGTATTTACAGATGACTTACAAGTTTGATATTAAGATGAAAGTTCACATGTTCCAGAAGGCATTTCTGTCCCCCCCAAAAAAACATTTTGATAAAAATTATTTAAAGTAAAGGTTCAAACAGGTAACCAATGGAACAAAGGAATAGGGCCCGGTATGAACAGTGTAATAGCTGAGTCTGAGTTGAAGTCAAATTTTTAAGTTGCTAATGATGGTTAGAAACTATTTATCTGATGTCCAGAAGTGCTTGGTGGTCATGTGTGATACCAGAATGAACTTTCTGTACAAAAAAGTCAAGATAAACTCGGTAAAAGTCACTACATAGCAAAGTTGGGTTGGACCTCGTAAGATGTCGCCCCTCTCCGTCAGCGCCATCTGTGTATCCCATACATACGATAATAAGAAATACAATTAGATATATAATGTAGGGTAGCCAGATCAGGTGAGTTCGGGTAGGTTAGCCAGAGCAGGTGAGTACAGGTAGGGTAGCCAGAGAAGGTAGGGTAGCCAGTGCAGGTGAGTACAGGTAGGGTATCCAGAGCAGGTGAGTACAGGTAGGGTAGACAGTGAAAGTAGGGTAGCCAGTGCAGGTGAGTACAGGTAGGGTATCCAGAGCAGGTGAGTACAGGTAGGGTAGACAGTGAAAATAGGGTAGCCAGTGCAGGTGAGTACTGGTAGGGTAGCCAGAGAAGGTGAGTACAGGTAGGGTAGCCAGATCAGGTGAGTACAGGTAGGGTAGCCAGAGCAGGTGAGTACTGGTAGGGTAGCCAGAGCAGGTGAGTACAGGTAGGGTAGCCAGAGATGGTAGGGTAGCCAGTGCAGGTGAGTACAGGTAGGGTACCCAGAGCAGGTGAGTACAGGTAGGGTAGACAGTGCAAGTAGGGTAGCCAGTGCAGGTGAGTACTGGTAGGGTATCCAGAGCAGGTGAGTACAGGTAGGGTAGCCACAGAAGGTAGGGTAGCCAGTGCAGGTGAGTACAGGTAGGGTACCCAGAGCAGGTGAGTACAGGTAGGGTAGACAGTGCAAGTAGGGTAGCCAGTGCAGGTGAGTACTGGTAGGGTAGCCAGAGCAGGTGAGTACAGGTAGGGTAGCCAGAGCAGGTAGGGTAGCCAGTGCAGGTGAGTACAGGTAGGGTACCCAGAGAAGGTGAGTACAGGTAGGGTAGACAGTGCAGGTAGGGTAGCCAGAGCAGGTGAGTATGGGTAGGGTAGCCAGAGCAGGTGAGTTCTGGTAGGGTAGCCAGAGCAGGTGAGTACTGGTAGGGTAGCCAGAGCAGGTGAGTACAGGTAGGGTAGCCAGAGAAGGTGAGTACTGGTAGGGTAGACAGAGCAGGTGAGTACAGGTAGGGTAGACAGAGAAGGTAGGGTAGCCAGTGCAGGTGAATACAGGTAGGGTAGACAGAGCAGGTAGGGTGGACAGAGCACGTGAGTACTGGTAGGGTGGACAGAGCAGGTGAGTACTGGTAGGGTAGCCAGAGCACGTGAGTACTGGTAGTGTAGCCAGAGCAGGTGAGTAAAGGTAGGGTAGATAGAGCAGGTGAGTACTGGTAGGGTAGACAGAGAAGGTGAGTACTGGTAGGGTAGCCAGAGCAGGTGAGTACTGGTAGGGTAGCCAGAGCAGGTGAGTACTGGTAGGGTAGACAGAGCTGGTGAGTACTGGTAGGATAGACAGAGAAGGTAGGGTAGACAGAGCAGGTGAGTACTGGTAGGGTAGCCAGAGCAGGTGAGTACAGGTAGGCTAGCCAGAGCAGGTGAGTACTGGTATCGTAGACAGAGCTGTTGAGTACTGGTAGGGTAGACAGAGCAGGTAGGGTAGCCAGAGCAGGTGAGTACTGGTAGGGTAGCCAGAGCAGATGAGTACGGGTAGGGTAACCAGAGCAGGTGAGTACTGGTAGGGTAGCCAGAGTAGGTAGGGTAGCCAGTGAAGGTGAGTTCAGGTAGGGTACCCAGAGCAGGTGAGTACAGGTAGTGTATACAGAGAAGGTAGGGTAGCCAGAGCAGGTGAGTTTTGGTAGGGTAGTCAGAGCATGTAGGGTAGCCAGAGCAGGTGAGTACGGATAGGGTAGCCAGAGCAGGTGAGTACAGGTAGGGTAGACAGAGAAGGTAGGGTAGCCAGTGCAGGTGAATACAGGTAGGGTAGACAGAGCAGGTAGGGTGGACAGAGCACGTGAGTACTGGTAGGGTGGACAGAGCAGGTGAGTACTGGTAGGGTAGCCAGAGCACGTGAGTACTGGTAGGGTAGCCAGAGCAGGTGAGTAAAGGTAGGGTAGATAGAGCAGGTGATTACTGGTAGGGTAGAGAGAGAAGGTGAGTACTGGTAGGGTAGCCAGAGCAGGTGAGTACTGGTAGGGTAGCCAGAGCAGGTGAGTACTGGTAGGGTAGACAGAGCAGGTGAGTACTGGTAGGATAGACAGAGAAGGTAGGGTAGACAGAGCAGGTGAGTACTGGTAGGGTAGCCAGAGCAGGTGAGTACAGGTAGGCTAGCCAGAGCAGGTGAGTACTGGTAGCGTAGACAGAGCAGTTGAGTACTGGTAGGGTAGACAGAGCAGGTAGGGTAGCCAGAGCAGGTGAGTACTGGTAGGGTAGCCAGAGCAGGTGAGTACGGGTAGGGTAGCCAGAGCAGGTAGGGTAGCCAGTGCAGGTGAGTTCAGGTAGGGTACCCAGAGCAGGTGAGTACAGGTAGGGTATACAGAGAAGTTAGGGTAGCCAGAGCATGTGAGTACTGGTAGGGTAGACAGAGCAGGTAGAGTAGCCAGTGCAGGTGAGTTCAGGTAGGGTACCCAGAGCAGGTGAGTACAGGTAGGGTAGACAGAGCAGGTAGGGTGGACAGATCACGTGAGTACTGGTAGGGTGGACAGAGCAGGTGAGTACTGGTAGGGTAGCCAGAGCAGGTGAGTGCAGGTAGGGTAGCCAGAGCAGGTGAGTACAGGTAGGCAAGCCAGAGCAGGTGAGTACTGGTAGGGTAGCCAGAGCAGGTGAGTACAGGTAGACAAGCCAGAGCAGGTGAGTACTGGTAGCGTAGACAGAGCAGTTGAGTACTGGTAGGGTAGACAGAGCAGGTAGGGTAGCCAGAGCAGGTGAGTACTGGTAGGGTAGCCAGAGCAGGTGAGTACGGGTAGGATAGCCAGAGCAGGTAGGCTAGCCAGTGCAGGTGAGTTCAGGTAGGGTACCCAGAGCAGGTGAGTACAGGTAGGGTAGACAGAGCAGGTAGGCTGGACAGATCACGTGAGTACTGGTAGGGTGGACAGAGCAGGTGAGTACTGGTAGGGTAGCCAGAGCAGGTGAGTACTGGTAGGGTAGACAGAGCAGGTGAGTACTGGTAGGATAGACAGAGAAGGTAGGGTAGACAGAGCAGGTGAGTACTGGTAGGGTAGCCAGAGCAGGTGAGTACTGGTAGGGTAGCCAGTGCAGGTGAGTACAGGTAGGCTAGCCAGAGCAGGTGAGTACTGGTAGCGTAGACAGAGCAGTTGAGTACTGGTAGGGTAGACAGAGCAGGTAGGGTAGCCAGAGCAGGTGAGTACTGGTAGGGTAGCCAGAGCAGGTGAGTATGGGTAGGGTAGCCAGAGCAGGTAGGGTAGCCAGAGCAGGTGAGTACTGGTAGGGTAGCCAGAGCAGGTGAGTACGGGTAGGGTAGCCAGAGCAGGTAGGCTAGCCAGTGCAGGTGAGTTCAGGTAGGGTACCCAGAGCAGGTGAGTACAGGTAGGGTAGACAGAGCAGGTAGGGTGGACAGATCACGTGAGTACTGGTAGGGTGGACAGAGCAGGTGAGTACTGGTAGGGTAGCCAGAGCAGGTGAGTGCAGGTAGGGTAGCCAGAGCAGGTGAGTACTGGTAGCGTAGACAGAGCAGTTGAGTACTGGTAGGGTAGACAGAGCAGGTAGGGTAGCCAGAGCAGGTGAGTACTGGTAGGGTAGCCAGAGCAGGTGAGTACGGGTAGGGTAGCCAGAGAAGGTAGGCTAGCCAGTGCAGGTGAGTTCAGGTAGGGTACCCAGAGCAGGTGAGTACAGGTAGGGTAGACAGAGCAGGTAGGGTGGACAGATCACGTGAGTACTGGTAGGGTGGACAGAGCAGGTGAGTACTGGTAGGGTAGCCAGAGCAGGTGAGTGCAGGTAGGGTAGCCAGAGCAGGTGAGTACTGGTAGGGTAGCCAGAGCAGGTGAGTACAGGTAGGCAAGCCAGAGCAGGTGAGTACTGGTAGCGTAGACAGAGCAGTTGAGTACTGGTAGGGTAGCCAGAGCAGGTGAGTATGGGTAGGGTAGCCAGAGCAGGTAGGGTAGCCAGAGCAGGTGAGTACTGGTAGGGTAGCCAGAGCAGGTGAGTACGGGTAGGGTAGCCAGAGCAGGTAGGCTAGCCAGTGCAGGTGAGTTCAGGTAGGGTACCCAGAGCAGGTGAGTACAGGTAGGGTAGACAGAGCAGGTAGGGTGGACAGATCACGTGAGTACTGGTAAGGTGGACAGAGCAGGTGAGTACTGGTAGGGTAGCCAGAGCAGGTGAGTGCAGGTAGGGTAGCCAGAGCAGGTGAGTACTGGTAGCGTAGACAGAGCAGTTGAGTACTGGTAGGGTAGACAGAGCAGGTAGGGTAGCCAGAGCAGGTGAGTACTGGTAGGGTAGCCAGAGCAGGTGAGTACGGGTAGGGTAGCCAGAGAAGGTAGGCTAGCCAGTGCAGGTGAGTTCAGGTAGGGTACCCAGAGCAGGTGAGTACAGGTAGGGTAGACAGAGCAGGTAGGGTGGACAGATCACGTGAGTACTGGTAGGGTGGACAGAGCAGGTGAGTACTGGTAGGGTAGCCAGAGCAGGTGAGTGCAGGTAGGGTAGCCAGAGAACGTGAGTACTGGTAGGGTAGCCAGAGAACGTGAGTAAAGGTAGGGTAGATAGAGCAGGTGAGTACTGGTAGGGTAGACAGAGCAGGTAGAGTAGCCAGTGCAGGTGAGTTCAGGTAGGGTACCCAGAGCAGGTGAGTACAGGTAGGGTAGACAGAGCAGGTAGGGTGGACAGATCACGTGAGTACTGGTAGGGTGGACAGAGCAGGTGAGTACTGGTAGGGTAGCCAGAGCAGGTGAGTGCAGGTAGGGTAGCCAGAGCAGGTGAGTACTGGTAGGGTAGCCAGAGCAGGTGAGTACAGGTAGGCAAGCCAGAGCAGGTGAGTACTGGTAGCGTAGACAGAGCAGTTGAGTACTGGTAGGGTAGCCAGAGCAGGTGAGTATGGGTAGGGTAGCCAGAGCAGGTAGGGTAGCCAGAGCAGGTGAGTACTGGTAGGGTAGCCAGAGCAGGTGAGTACGGGTAGGGTAGCCAGAGCAGGTAGGCTAGCCAGTGCAGGTGAGTTCAGGTAGGGTACCCAGAGCAGGTGAGTACAGGTAGGGTAGACAGAGCAGGTAGGGTGGACAGATCACGTGAGTACTGGTAAGGTGGACAGAGCAGGTGAGTACTGGTAGGGTAGCCAGAGCAGGTGAGTGCAGGTAGGGTAGCCAGAGCAGGTGAGTACTGGTAGCGTAGACAGAGCAGTTGAGTACTGGTAGGGTAGACAGAGCAGGTAGGGTAGCCAGAGCAGGTGAGTACTGGTAGGGTAGCCAGAGCAGGTGAGTACGGGTAGGGTAGCCAGAGAAGGTAGGCTAGCCAGTGCAGTTGAGTTCAGGTAGGGTAACCAGAGCAGGTGAGTACAGGAAGGGTAGACAGAGCAGGTAGGGTGGACAGATCACGTGAGTACTGGTAGGGTGGACAGAGCAGGTGAGTACTGGTAGGGTAGCCAGAGCAGGTGAGTGCAGGTAGGGTAGCCAGAGAACGTGAGTACTGGTAGGGTAGCCAGAGAACGTGAGTAAAGGTAGGGTAGATAGAGCAGGTGAGTACTGGTAGGGTAGACAGAGCAGGTAGAGTAGCCAGTGCAGGTGAGTTCAGGTAGGGTACCCAGAGCAGGTGAGTACAGGTAGGGTAGACAGAGCAGGTAGGGTGGACAGATCACGTGAGTACTGGTAGGGTGGACAGAGCAGGTGAGTACTGGTAGGGTAGCCAGAGCAGGTGAGTGCAGGTAGGGTAGCCAGAGCAGGTGAGTACTGGTAGGGTAGCCAGAGCAGGTGAGTACAGGTAGGCAAGCCAGAGCAGGTGAGTACTGGTAGCGTAGACAGAGCAGTTGAGTACTGGTAGGGTAGACAGAGCAGGTAGGGTAGCCAGAGCAGGTGAGTACTGGTAGGGTAGCCAGAGCAGGTGAGTACGGGTAGGGTAGCCAGAGCAGGTAGGCTAGCCAGTGCAGGTGAGTTCAGGTAGGGTACCCAGAGCAGGTGAGTACAGGTAGGGTAGACAGAGCAGGTAGGGTGGACAGATCACGTGAGTACTGGTAGGGTGGACAGAGCAGGTGAGTACTGGTAGGGTAGCCAGAGCAGGTGAGTGCAGGTAGGGTAGCCAGAGTAGGTGAGTACTCGTAGCGTAGACAGAGCAGTTGAGTACTGGTAGGGTAGACAGAGCAGTTAGGGTAGCCAGAGCAGGTGAGTACTGGTAGGGTAGCCAGAGCAGGTGAGTACGGGTAGGGTAGCCAGAGCAGGTAGGCTAGCCAGTGCAGGTGAGTTCAGGTAGGGTACCCAGAGCAGGTGAGTACAGGTAGGGTAGACAGAGCAGGTAGGGTTGACAGATCACGTGAGTACTGGTAGGGTGGACAGAGCAGGTGAGTACTGGTAGGGTAGCCAGAGCAGGTGAGTGCAGGTAGGGTAGCCAGAGAATGTGAGTACTGGTAGGGTAGCCAGAGAACGTGAGTAAAGGTAGGGTAGATAGAGCAGGTGAGTACTGGTAGGGTAGCCAGAGCAGGTGAGTACTGGTAGAGTAGCCAGAGAACGTGAGTACTGGTAGGGTAGCCAGAGAACGTGAGTAAAGGTAGGGTAGATAGAGCAGGTGAGTACTGGTAGGGTAGACAGAGAAGGTGAGTACTGGCAGGGTAGCCAGAGCAGGTGAGTACAGTTAGGGTAGATAGAGCAGGTGAGTACAGGTCGGGTAGACAGAGCAGGTGAGTACAGGTAGGGTCGACAGAGCAGGTGAGTACAGGTAGGGTGGACAGAGCAGGTGAGTACAGGTAGGGTAGACAGAGCAGGTAGGGTTGACAGATCACGTGAGTACTGGTAGGGTGGACAGAGTAGGTGAGTACTGGTAGGGTAGCCAGAGCAGGTGAGTGCAGGTAGGGTAGCCAGAGAATGTGAGTA
>NC_088227.1:45327410-45342410 GCF_036934945.1 Oncorhynchus masou masou | reverse complement strand
TTCAAATATACTCTTCCTCTCACTCTTTGCCTCTCTCTCTCTCTCTCTGTCTCTCTCTCTCGTTCTTTCTCTCTCTCTCTCTCTCTCTCTCTCTCTCTCTCTCTGTCTCCGTGTCTCTCTCTCTCTCTCCCCCTTCTCTCTCTCTCTCCCTTTCTCTCTCAATAGTCCGGGTGGGATTGGGTTACTAATGAGGGCGGCGTTCGATGATGAAGCTTTTTTCCGGGAATCTTTTCTCCCAAATGCCTGCGACCCTTGGCTGACTCCCTGAGGAGGACATTCATTTAGATACCAGGCTGACTCCCTGAGGAGGACATTCATTTAGATACCAGGCTGACTCCCTGAGGAGGACATTTATTTAGATACCAGGCTGACTCCCTGAGGAGGACATTCATTTAGATACCAGGCTGACTCCATGAGGAGGACATTCATTTAGATACCAGGCTGACTCCCTGAGGAGGACATTCATTTAGATACCAGGCTGACTCCCCGAGGAGGACATTCATTTAGATACCAGGCGGACTCCCCGAGGAGGACATTCATTTAGATACCAGGCTGACTCCCTGAGGAGGACATTCATTTAGATACCAGGGTGACTCCCTGAGGAGGACATTCATTTAGATACCAGGCTGACTCCCTGAGGAGGACATTCATTTAGATACCAGGGTGACTCCCTGAGGAGGACATTCATTTAGATACCAGGCTGACTCCCTGAGGAGGACATTCATTTAGATTCCAGGCTGACTCCCTGAGGAGGACATTCATTTAGATACCAGGCTGACTCCCTGAGGAAGACATTCATTTAGATACCAGGCTGACTCCATGAGGAGGACTTTCATACCCTACGGGAACATTTCAACATTTTCTGTATGGTTAGTGAGAAAGTCCATATTGCAAATGTACCGTCCCTTACTAGACGTCCGAAAACATTTGTAAAATTCGGGGACGGCGTCGGGCCGAGCGGCAGGGCCAGACCTACCGGGAAGTCATCAAATGAACTTTCGTTTTATAAAATAATCCAATTTTGGTCATTTTTCCGCTATCCCGGAAAATCCCACAAGAGGGCATAAGCAATCAAATTGCAATTTGACAAAACATCACGAATCACAACGGGGCCTTATCTCGAAAACTGAAAATATTTCGAAGTCGAAACTTGGTGAGCATAGGCTTGGCATAATGGGCAGTTGGCCCCGAACAAGATGGCGTCTAGGCCTCAACGGTTTTTGAGTTATGGCCATTTATCTATAGTCATTTAAGAGAAATCGTACAATGACAGATTCAGAGATAGGTGTTTTTTTTTCAACAGTTACAGATCCAGTTGCAGGGTGTTCATACGAATATTTTTAAAGTGTGCTGCGGAGCTCTGCGAGATTTCTCTGATTTTCTATGATTTTCTGAAATAACACACACTCACTAAACCCTCCGTAAATAACTCAGTTCTTAACGTAAAGACTTAAAACTCAGGATTCTGTAAAGGCATACCCCAATCAGGATATGGGTTTATTTATAGCTTCCTGTGCCAACAGGAAGTGCCTTAAATGGTGTCATAGTGGCTGTTTCCAAGGGTTAAAAAGGTCAGATCTTTTCAAAACTTCATATGTGTGATTAGGCAACCCTCCTGAACTGTAAATCAGTCATTTCACCCAGCAGATGTCAAAGAAAAGCTCTCTCACACACACACAGCAAGGATGGAGTAAAAAAGTGCGGTGCCTAAAGACACAGAGAGCGGGCAATGGCATAAACATAATCCCTAGGCCGTGCTGAGTTCAACGAGATATCCCGCTTGACCGTAGCTCGCTCGGTCTGAGAGCAGCGACCATTAGAAAAGTAGGCCCAAAATGAAGCCTGCACCACAATTTCATTTGCTTTTGGGTGACAGCGGCGGAACCGTTAGGTTTAGAAAGACAATTCAACCACAGGAATGTTCCTAAGGTCCTCCCGATCTGTGCAAGCCTAACCTTGACCGTGTGACATTAACCCTTAACAGTAAAACAGGGTTTTTTGATCTCATAGAATACAATGATATCTCTCCCCATAGGAATACATTGCCTGCTCCCCTAAATTCAACCTGGAGCTTATATGGGTTATGAATGCCTTATGAACCTGTCTTCGGTACCAGTCCATCAGGCCACTATAAGGTCTACCTGTGTCGATTCTAAGCTTCCTGGACCAACCGGAAGTGGTTAAAATCGCCCTAAAAGTGTATATCCATAACCTGCCTGCAGTTTGATAGACATAGTGCATTCAACCCTGTGTAAATCAGTCAGTTTTTATGGTAAAGACTTAAAACACAGGATTCTGTAATAGAATACCCCAATGAGGGTGTGGGTTGAGTTATAGCTTCCTGTGCCAACCGGAAGTGCCATAATTGGTGTCTCATGTGCTGTTTCGAGGGGTTAAAAAAATCAGATCTTTCCAAAACTTCATATATGTGATTAGGCAACCCCCATGAACTGTAAATCAGTCATTTTTCCCATAAAATTTCAAAGGAAAACCAAATCACACACACACACAGCTTGGAAGTAGGGACCCATTGGGGTACGTAGAGACATACACTCCCTGCATTAGTTAACCTTGTTGGAACTTTTAAAGAACCGTCAGACCTAGAGTTCCGAAACTTTAGAATCCTGTTCTAGACCTCAGGTCGATAGTGTGTGGTGAGTTACGTCGATCTAGAAGGTTCTCGGACCGAGAAACAGCCTCGTACATTTGCAATGACTTCAATTCATTTTGACCATTACGAAAATGTCGACATTTAGAAATGTCCCAGAGTCACAAGACTAGGTGCATTGTGACCCATCGGCCCATAGAGACAGAACCCAACGTTTCTGTCCAATAGCTCATTCAAGGAAACGTAGCAAGTAATTGAAAAAAGTGGATTTTCAGCACCAATTAGGGTTTTACTCGGACACCAAATGACCTATCGAGCCGAAACTTGGGATTCGGGGTCGCCTCAGCTAGGCCTACACATAACACAAGAAATGGACCCGCAGCTAGAACGTAACTACGTGTTTTATGTTTTTTTTATGGTTTGAACCGAAGGCGTTGTGAATTTTGGGCCAGCTCTGAAGTATGTGATACTTGGCTACTAAACGAGTTGGGAAAAGTGGGTTTGGTGTCAGTTTGTATCAGTTTGGTGTCAGAATGATATCAAATTGACTGATGGACGGTGACTTGCTGGTGAATCTTGTCCATTTGCAATATGTTTAAACAGTGAGGTACCATCACCAAAAGTGAACCCTAACGAGCGATGGAGAGGTACCAGAATCACTGCCCAGCCATCCCGAGTTCATCGGGCCAGTCAATTTGGCATTCCTGCACGATTTTTATAGCATGACAAATTCGTGATGGTGAATGCCCCGTTAACTTCTTGAAACTCCCCAACCCGGATCCGGGTTTGTGACTAAAGCCTCAGGCTCATTAGCATAACGCAACGTTAACGATTTCTGAAAATCGCAAATAAAATGAAAATAATGCGTCTGCTCTCAAGCTTAGCCTTTTCTTAACAACACTGTCATCTCAGATTTTCAAAATATGCTTTTGAACCATAGAAATTGACTAATTTGTGTAAGAGTATGCAAAGCTAGCATAGCATTTTGAGTAGCATTTAGCACGCAACATTTTCACAAAAACCAGATAACCAAATAAATAAAATCATTTACCTTTGAAGAGCTTCTGATGTTTTCAATGAGGAGACTCTCAGTTACATACCAAATGCGCAGTTTTTTCCTGAATGCGTCTGTGTGTAGGAGAAATCGTTCCGTTTTCTACATTGCGTCTGGCTACCGAAACGAACCGAAAATTCAGTCACCTACAACGTAAAACTTTTCCGGATTAACTACATAATATCGACCGAAACATGGCAAACGTTGTTTGGAATCAATCCTCAAGGTGTTTTTTCACATATCTCTTCATTGACATGCAGTTCGTGGAAGCTTGCTTTCCTCTCTGTATCGCATGGAAAAATACTGGCAGGTGACTTTTGCGCACCAATTTCGGCGCAGGACACCGGGCGGACACCTGGTAAATGTGGTCTCTTATGGTCAATCTTCCAATGATCTGCCCACAAATACGTCACAATGCTGCAGACACCTTGGGGAAACGACAGAAAGGGTTGACTCACTCCTCTCGCATTCACAGCCATATAAGGAGACAATGGAAAACAGAGCCTCAAAAATCCTTGTCATTTCCTGGATGCCATCTCATCTTGGTTTTGCCTGAAGCTCACGTTCTAGGGCACGCACAGAGAATATCTTTGTATTTCTGGACACGTCAGAGTGTTTTCTTTCGAATGGTAGCAATTATATGCATAGTCGAGCATCTTTTTGTGACAAAATATCTTGTTTAAAACGGGAATGTTTTTCATCCAAAAATGAAATAGCGCCCCCATAGATGTAAGAGGTTAACCATATTGCAAACGCACAGTGACTTTGCAAAAGTGAGAAAACATTTGCAATATGTTTCAACAGTGAGGTACCATCACCAAAAGTGACATTCTGAATGGCGAAAACATATGCCTAATGCACAAGTAAAAAAGAAAAAAAATTATTTAAAAAAATATATGACTAAAGTATGTTGATACAGTTCTTATACGTGTGTAATTGACACAAAATTCGAAAGAATTTCGAAAAACGGTCTAGAAAGCACTTTTTTAGGGGTGTGTGAAGTTTTTTATGAAATTTTGCAATTTTTGACTTTTGACTTTTGACTTCCTATGAAATCATATTGCAAATGGACAAAACATGTGCCTTATGCGCAAGTAATGAAAAAAAGAAATTATGATAATAAAATTGGACAAAAGTATATTCATACAGTTCTTACACATGTGTAATTGACTAAAAAAGCGAAAGAATTTCGAAAAACGGTCCAGAAAGCACTTTTTTAAGGGGTGATAAGTTTTTGTCAAAAAATTCATTTTTTCAAATTTTGGCTTTTGGATGTTGACTTGGGGTCCATTTCCTATAGGAAAAACCACGGTGGAGTGCACACGCCACCTGTTGGATTTTTGAAGTGTTACAACTGGCAATTGCCATATGGCATTTGCAAAACATTTTGCATGAATCAACGCCGATTTGGGTGGTATTGTCCATCGTGTACATGGTTTGTACTATGCCAATGTTTTCCCATTCATTTTTGTCCATTTCAGGGGGGTATTCCCTTACATTTAGATACCAGATTTTGTAAGTCAGATTTTGTAAGTGAGTGTGTCTGTGGCTGTCTTTTGTGTGTGTGTGTATTGAAATCAAGTAACATTTTATTCGCTGACCGAGAGTAGACTTGGTGCCCTCGTACCGCTTGCCTGATCGGTAGCAGAGAGAACAGTCTATGACTATGGTGGCTGGAGTCTTTGACAATTTTCAGGGCCTTACTCTGCCTTCCTCTGGTATAGAGGTCCTGGATGACAGGAAGCTAGGCCCCAGTGATGTACTGGGCCGTTTGCACTACCCTCTGTAGTGCCTTGCGGTTGGAGGCCGAGCAGTTGCAATATCTGTTTGTGATGCAAGCAGTCAGGATGGTGCAGCTGTAGAATCTTTTGAGGATCTGAGGACGCATACCAAATCTTTTCAGTCTCCTCAATATAATATAGAATATAATTTGTCGTGCCCGCGTCACAACTGTCATGCAGTGTTTTTGGACCATGTTAGTTTGTTGGTGATGTGGACACCAAGGAACTTGAAGCTCTCAACCTGCTCCATTGCAGCACCCGTCGATGAGAATGGGGGCGTGCTCAGCCCTCTTTTTACTGCAGTCCACAATCATCTCCTTTGTCTTGATCACGTTGAGGGAGAGACTGTTATCCTGGCACCACACTGCCAGGTCTCTGACCTCCTCCCTATTGGCTGTCTCATCGTTGTTGGTGATCAGGCCTACCACTGTTGTGTCATCGGCAAACTTGTTGATGGTGTTGGAGTTGTGCCTGGCCGTGCAGTCATGAGTGAACAGGGAGTACAGGAGGGGGCTGAGCATGCACCCCTGAGGGGCCCCTGTGCTGAATGTCAGCGTGGCAGATGTGTTGTTACCTAACCTTACCACCTGTTGGCGGCTCGTCAGGAAGTCCAGGATCCAGTTGCAGAGGGATTTGTTTTGTCCCAGGGTCCATAGCTTAGTGATGAGCTTTGAGGGCATTATGGTGTTGAACGCTGAGCTGTAGTCAATGAATAGCATTCTCACATAGGTGTTTCTTCTGTCCAGGTGGGATAGGGCAGTGTGGAGTGCAATAGAGATTGCATCATCTGTGGATCTGTTGGGGCGGTTGAAGTGGGTCTAGGGTTTCTGGGATGATGGTGTTGATGTGAGCCATGACCAGCCTTTCAAAGCACTTCATGGCTATAGACGTGAGTGCTACGGGTCAACAGTCATTTAGGCAGGTTACCTTAGTGTTCTTGGGCACAGGCACTATGGTGGTCTGTTTGAAACATGTTGGTATTACAGACTTGGACAGGGAGAGGTTAAAAATATAATTGAAAACACTTGCTAGTTGGTCAGCGCATGCTCAGAGTACACGTCCTGGTAATCAGTCTGGCCCTACGGCATGTTGACCTGTCTAAAGGTCTTACTCGCATCGGCTAGGGAGAGCGTAATCACACGGTCGCCCAGAACAGCTGGTGCTCTCATGCATGTTTCAATGTTATTTGCCTCGAAGCGAGCATAGAAGTAATTTAGCTTGTCTGGTATTCTTGTGTCACTGGGCAGCTCTCGGCTGTGCTTCCCTTTGTAGTCTCTCTGGATAAGAGCGTCTGCTAAATGACTTAAATGTAAATGTAAATGTAGTCTGTAATAGTTTGCAAGCCCTGCCACATCTGATGAGCGTCAAAGCCGGTGTAGTACGATTCAATCTTAATCCTGTATTGACGCTTTGCCTGGTTGATGGTTCTTCGGAGGGCATAGCGGGATTTCTCATAAGCTTCTGAGTTAGAGTCCTGCTTCTTGAAATCGTCCGCTCTAGCCTTTAGCTCAGTGTGGACGTTGCCTGTAATCCATGCCTGTAATCCATGGCTTCTGGTTGGGGTATGTACAGACGGTCACTGTGGGGATGATGTCCTCAATGCACTTGTTGATAAAGCCAGTGACTGATGTGGTTTATTCCTCAATGTCATCAGAGGCATACCGGAACATATTCCAGTCTGTAGCTTAGCAAAAGAGTCCTGTAGCTTACCATTTTTTTATTGACCGAGTCACTGGTGTTCCTGCTTTAATTTAGGCTTGTAAGCAGGTATCAGGAGGAATGAATTATGGTTAGATTTGTCAAATGGAGGGCGAGGGAGAGCTTTGTTTGCATCTCTATGTGTAGAGTATAGGTGGTCCAGAGTTAGTTTCCCTCTGGTTGCACATTTAACACATTGATAGAAATGAGGTAGAAATGAGGTAAAACTGATTTAAGTTTCCCTGCTACAAGGAGTGGGTGAGCATTTTCTTATTTGCTTATGGCAGAACATAGCTCATTCAATGCTATCATGGTGCCAGCCTCTGACTGAATATAGATGAAAATTCTCTCGGTAGGTAATGTAGTCTGCAGCTTATCATGAGAAACTCTACCTCGGGCGAGCAATGGCTAGAGACTTCCTTAGATATTGTGCACCAGCTGCAAAAAATACATAGACCTCCGCACCTTGTGTTACCAGACACCGCTGTTCTATCCTGGCGGTAACCAGCCAGCTGTATATTGATATTGTCTTCATTCAGTCACGACTCCGTGAAGTATAAATGTTACAGTTTTTCATCCTGTTTCATTTTCCCAATAACTTGTCCATTTTATTGTCCAAAGATTGCATGTAAGCAGAATTGAGGGGAGTTGGTGGTTTATTCGATCGCCTCCTACTCCTCAGAAGGCCCGCCCTCCGGTCTCTCTTTCTCCGCCTCCTCCTCACGCAGATCACGAGACTCAGGGTTTGTTCCCGAGGTAGCTGTTTATCCTCCGCCTCGGGCTCGTCAGAGTCGTGAAAGAAGAAAAATGATTCTGCTAATTCGTGGTGAGTGATCCCAGTCCCAATGTCTAGAAGTTATTTTCGGTCATAAGAGATGGTCGCGGCAACATAATGTACAAAGAATAGTTTAAAATAAAGTTACAACGGCCTCCCGGGTGGCGCAGTGATTAAGGGCGCTGTACTGCAGTGCCAGCTGTGTCACCAGAGACTCTGGGTTCGCGCCGAGGCTCTGTCACACATTTGGCCTAGCGTCGTCCGGGTTAAGGAGGGGTTGGCCGGTAGGGATATCCTTGTCTCATCGTGGTAAAAAATTTGAAATTTCTTTTTTTTACAAACAACGCAGATAAACGAACAAAGAAACACAATCGTCTGCTTTCTTCGGCACCATTTGAATTCACCTGTGAAAGAGACGTCATTTGACATCATTATTTCTGATCCCCAGCAGTTGTACATACAGTTGAAGTCGCAAGTTTACACTTAAATTGGAGCCATTAAAACTCGTTTTTCAACCACTCCACAAATTTCTTGTTAACAAACTAATGTTCAACACCAATTTGTTCATATGAACCCACTCAGACACCATTCTTAGTTCACTGCTCAGGACATCTGTTAGCTCATTAAATTCAGATGATGCGCTGAACATTTTAGAGTCATCAGCATACAGTTGAAGTATGAAGTTTACATGCACTTATGTTGGAGAAATTAAAACTCGTTTTTCAACCACTCCACACATTTATTGTTAACAAACTATAGTTTTGCAAGTCGGTTAGGACATTTACTTTGTGCATGATACAAGTAATTTTTCTAACAGTTGTGTACAGACAAATTATTTCACTTATAATTCACTGTATCACAATTACAGTGGGTCAGAAGTTTACATACACTAAGTTGACTGTGCCTTTAAACAGCTTGAAAATTCCAGAAAATGATGTCATGGCTTTAGAAGCTTCTGATAGGCTAATTAACATCCTTTGAGTCAATAGGACATGTAACCGTGGATGTATTTCAAGGCCTACCTTCAAACTCAGTGCCTCTTTGCTTGACATCATGGGAAAATCAAAAGAAAATCAAAAGAAATCAGCCAATGCCTCAGAAAATAAATTCTAGACCTCCACAAGTCTGGTTTATCCTTGGGAGCAATTTCCAAACGCCTGGAGGTATCACGTTCATCTGTACAAACAATAGTACGCAAGTGTAAACACCATGGGACCACGCAGCCATCATACCACTCAGGAAGGAGACGCGTTCTGTCTCCTAGAGATTAACTTACCTTGGTGTGAAAAGTGCAAATCAAATCAATCCCAGAACAACAGTAAAGGAGCTGTGAAGATGCAGGAGGAAACAGGTACTAAAGTATCTCTATCCACAGTAAAACGAGTCCTATATCGACATAACCTGAAAGGCTGCTCAGCAAGGAAGAAGCCACTGCTCCAAAACCGTCATAAAAAAGCCAGACTACGGTTTGCAACTGCACATGGGGATAAAGATCGTAATTTTTGGTCTCAAATGGGTCTTCCAAATGAACAATGACCCCAAGTATACTTCCAAAGTTGTGGCAAAATGGCTAAAGGACAACAAAGACAAGGTATTGGAGTGGCCATCACAAAGCTCTGACCTCAATCCTACAGAAAATTTGTGTGCAGAACTGAAAAAGCGTTTGTGAGCAAGGAGGCCTACAAACCTGACTCAGTTACACCAGCTCTGTCAGGAGGAATGGGCCAAAATTCACCCAACTTATTGTGGGAAGCTTATGGAAAGCTACCCAAAACGTTTGACCCAAGTAAAAAAATTTAAAGTCAATGCTACCAAATACTAATTGAGTGTATGTAAACTTCTGACCCACTGGGAATATGATGAAATAAATAAATAAAAGCTGAAATAAATAATTCTCTCTACTATTATTCTGACATTTCACATGCTTAAAATAAAGTGGTGATACTAACTGACCTGAGACAGAGATTTTTTTACTTGGATTAAATGTCAGGAATTGTGAAAAAAATGAGTTTAAATGTATTTGGCTAAGGTTTATAGGTGTATGTAAACTTCTGACTTCAACTGTATTTGTTCTATTCCAGCACTAATCAGCACTAACCAGGCAACACTAGGAAATATGCCCCAATCTCAACAACCCTTCCCCCTATCTCTCCTCACCATCCCCCAACCCCCATCCCTCCCTCCCTCCATACCACCCCAAAACATCCTTCTATGTCAAGTACCCCCAACCAAACCTAAACCCATGACAACCTCCAACTCACTCACACACACTCTCACACACACACTTGGTATCTCAGAGGGTAACCAGGCATGTAATTGGAGTGAGATCTGATAACCTCCTCCCTCCTCTCTCTGCCATGTTCTCTCCCTCCCCATCTCTCTCTATACACATTTCCTCCCTCTCTCTCTCTCTGCCATGCTCTCTCCCTCCCCATCTCTCTCTATACACATTTCCTCCCTCTCTCTCTCTCTGCCATGCTCTCTCCCTCCCTCCCCATCTCTCTCTATACACGTTTCCTCCCTTCCTGTCTCTCCCTGTATCCTTTCCTAGATCTTCACTGTTTAGAAAAGTGTTTTCATTATTTATTCATTTATTTAACTAGGCAAGTCAGTTAAGAACAAATTCTTATTTTCAATGACGGCCTAGGAACAGTGGGTTAACTGCCTGTTCAGGGGCAGAACGACAGATTTGTACCTTGTCAGCTCGGGGATTTGAACTTGCAACCTTCCGGTGACAACGCTCTAACCACTAGGCTCACCCTGCCGCCCCATTGCCCCATTGACATCCTGAGTTCGAAATATAATAGATGAAAGTGTGAGAGCATGTGTCTGTCTGTCTGTCTGATGTCATTGCACCCCACTCCTCCACTCCTCTTAAGCAGTCTGTTTGTGTGAGCTGGGAACTGGGCTGAGGAGCTATGGAACTGCTATAATGTGAGAGAGAGAGAGAGAGAGAGAGAGAGAGAGAGAGAGAGAGAGAGAGAGAGAGAGAGAGAGAGAGAGAGAGAGAGAGAGAGAGAGAGAGAGAGAGAGAGAGAGAGAGAGAGAGAGAGAGAGAGAGAGAGAGAGAGAGAGAGAGAGAGAGAGAGAGAGAGAGAGAGAGAGAGAGAGAGAGAGAGAGAGACTTTAAATACTTTAACTATTTGTGCATAATATGACATTTGAAATGTCATTATTCTTTTGGAACTTTTGTGTGTTTATTGTAAAAGAAAATGTATTTATTGTTTATTTCACTTTTGCTTATTATGTATTTTGTTTGCTTTGACAATGTAAACATATGTTTCCCGTGCCAATAAAGCCCTTAAATTAGAGAGAGAGAGAGAGACAGAGAGAGAGAGAGATTCCACTCCGCGCTGCTTACAGCACGTCCTCTTCTATCCAAACACTGGCTGAGGCCTCAGAACATGGCTGCAGACGCCGAGATGCTCCAGTGGAAATGTCCCATCAAGAGATAATCAACTACATTCAGAGGGGCATCTCAACAGTCTAACGTAGAGATAATCAACTAGATTCAGAGGGGCATCTCAACAGTCTAACACAGAGATAATCAACTACATTCAGAGGGGCATCAGAGGGGCATCTCAACAGTCTAACGTAGAGATAATCAACTACATTCAGAGGGGCATCAGAGGGGCATCAGAGGGGCATCAGAGGGGCATCTCAACAGTCTAACACAGAGATAATCAACTACATTCAGAGGGGCATCTCAACAGTCTAACACAGAGATAATCAACTACATTCAGAGGGGCATCAGAGGGGCATCTCAACAGTCTAACACAGAGATAATCAACTAGATTCAGAGGGGCATCTCAACAGTCTAACACAGAGATAATCAACTACATTCAGAGGGGCATCTCAACAGTCTAACACAGAGATAATCAACTACATTCAGAGGGGCATCAGAGGGGCATCTCAACAGTCTAACGCAGAGATAATCAACTACATTCAGAGGGGCATCAGAGGGGCATCTCAACAGTCTAACGTAGAGATAATCAACTACATTCAGAGGGGCATCAGAGGGGCATCAGAGGGGCATCAGAGGGGCATCTCAACAGTCTAACGTAGAGATAATCAACTACATTCAGAGGGGCATCAGAGGGGCATCTCAACAGTCTAACGTAGAGATAATCAACTACATTCAGATGGGCACCTCAACAGTCTAACGCAGAGATAATGAACTACATTCAGAGGGGCATCTCAACAGTCTAACGCAGAGATAATCAACTACATTCAGAGGGGCATCAGAGGGTCATCTCAACAGTCTAATGCAGAGATAATCAACTACATTCAGAGGGGCATCTCAACAGTCTAACGCAGAGATAATCAACTACATTCAGAGGGGCATCAGAGGGGCATCTCAACAGTCTAACGCAGAGATAATCAACTACATTCAGAGGGGCATCAGAGGGGCATCTCAACAGTCTAACGTAGAGATAATCAACTACATTCAGAGGGGCATCAGAGGGGCATCAGAGGGGCATCAGAGGGGCATCTCAACAGTCTAACGTAGAGATAATCAACTACATTCAGAGGGGCATCAGAGGGGCATCTCAACAGTCTAACGTAGAGATAATCAACTACATTCAGATGGGCACCTCAACAGTCTAACGCAGAGATAATCAACTACATTCAGAGGGGCATCTCAACAGTCTAACGCAGAGATAATCAACTACATTCAGAGGGGCATCAGAGGGGCATCTCAACAGTCTAATGCAGAGATAATCAACTACATTCAGAGGGGCATCTCAACAGTCTAACGCAGAGATAATCAACTACATTCAGAGGGGCATCAGAGGGGCATCTTAACAGTCTAACGTAGAGATAATCAACTACATTCAGAGGGGCATCTCAACAGTCTAATGCAGAGATAATCAACTACATTCAGAGGGGCATCAGAGGGGCATCTCAACAGTCTAACGCAGAGATAATCAACTACATTCAGAGGGGCATCTCAACAGTCTAACGCAGAGATAATCTACTACATTCAGAGGGGCATCAGAGGGGCATCTCAACAGTCTAACGTAGAGATAATCAACTACATTCAGAGGGGCATCAGAGGGGCATCTCAACAGTCTAACGTAGAGATAATCAACTACATTCAGAGGGGCATCAGAGGGGCATCTCAACAGTCTAACGCAGAGATAATCAACTACATTCAGAGGGGCATCAGAGGGGCATCTCAACAGTCTAACACAGAGATAATCAACTAGATTCAGAGGGGCATCTCAACAGTCTAACACAGAGATAATCAACTACATTCAGAGGGGCATCTCAACAGTCTAACACAGAGATAATCAACTACATTCAGAGGGGCATCAGAGGGGCATCTCAACAGTCTAACGTAGAGATAATCAACTACATTCAGAGGGGCATCAGAGGGGCATCAGAGGGGCATCAGAGGGGCATCTCAACAGTCTAACGTAGAGATAATCAACTACATTCAGAGGGGCATCAGAGGGGCATCTCAACAGTCTAACGTAGAGATAATCAACTACATTCAGATGGGCACCTCAACAGTCTAACGCAGAGATAATCAACTACATTCAGAGGGGCATCTCAACAGTCTAACGCAGAGATAATCAACTACATTCAGAGGGGCATCAGAGGGGCATCTCAACAGTCTAATGCAGAGATAATCAACTACATTCAGAGGGGCATCTCAACAGTCTAAAGCAGAGATAATCAACTACATTCAGAGGGGCATCAGTGGGGCATCTCAACAGTCTAACGTAGAGATAATCAACTACATTCAGAGGGGCATCTCAACAGTCTAATGCAGAGATAATCAACTACATTCAGAGGGGCATCAGAGGGGCATTTCAACAGTCTAACGCAGAGATAATCAACTACATTCAGAGGGGCATCTCAACAGTCTAACGCAGAGATAATCTACTACATTCAGAGGGGCATCAGAGGGGCATCTCAACAGTCTAACGTAGAGATAATCAACTACATTCAGAGGGGCATCAGAGGGGCATCTCAACAGTCTAACGTAGAGATAATCAACTACATTCAGAGGGGCATCTCAACAGTCTAACGCAGAGATAATCAACTACATTCAGAGGGGCATCAGAGGGGCATCTCAACAGTCTAACGTAGAGATAATCAACTACATTCAGAGGGGCATCAGAGGGGCATCTCAACAGTCTAACGTAGAGATAATCAACTACATTCAGAGGGGCATCAGAGGGGCATCTCAACAGTCTAACGTAGAGATAATCAACTACATTCAGAGGGGCATCTCAACAGTCTAACGCAGAGATAATCTACTACATTCAGAGGGGCATCAGAGGGGCATCTCAACAGTCTAACGTAGAGATAATCAACTACATTCAGAGGGGCATCAGAGGGGCATCTCAACAGTCTAACGTAGAGATAATCAACTACATTCAGAGGGGCATCAGAGGGGCATCTCAACAGTCTAACGTAGAGATAATCAACTACATTCAGAGGGGCATCTCAACAGTCTAACGCAGAGATAATCAGCTACATTCAGCCGAGGGGGCCGGAATAATCTTACAAAAATTTTGAAGACTGCAAATTGACCGCAAGAAGCTGTCCCCTTCTGGTTCTGTTTCACCAGTTTCTTCTAGTTCTGTTGGACTAGATTCTTCTAGTTCTGTTGGACTAGGTTCTTCTGGTTCTGTTGGACCAGGTCCCTTCTGGTTCTGTTGGACCAGGTCCCTGCCGGTTGGAGCAGGTTCTTCTGGTTCTGTTGAACCAGGTCCCTTCTGGTTCTGTTGGACCAGGTCCCTGCTGGTTGGAGCAGGTCCCTTCTGGTTCTGTTGGACCAGGTCCCTGCTGGTTGGACCAGGTCCTTCTGGTTCTGTTGGACCAGGTCCCTGCTGGTTGGAGCAGGTTCTTCTGGTTCTGTCAGACCAGGTCCCTGCTGGTTGGAGCAGGTTCTTCTGGTTCTGTCAGACCAGGTCCCTGCTGGTTGGAGCAGGTTCTTGTGGTTCTGTTGGACCAGGTCCCTGCTGGTCCTGTTGGACCAGGTCCCTGCTGGTTCTGTTGGACCAGGTCCCTTCTGGCTCTGTTGAACCAGGACCCTTCTGGTTCTGTTGGACCAGGTCCCTGCTGGTTG
>NC_088227.1:45312410-45322410 GCF_036934945.1 Oncorhynchus masou masou | reverse complement strand
CCATAACATGATGCAGCCACCACCATGCTTGACAAATATGAAGAGTGGTATTAAGTTACGTGTTGTGTTGGATTTGCCAGAAGAATAACGCTTTGTATTCAGGATAAAAAGTATCATCTATCACTCCAGTGTCTAATGCCTAAATTGTAGTTATTTCGCCACTATGACCTATTTATTGCCTTAAATAAAGGTGAAAAAAAATAAAATAATATTTGGCCTTGTGTTTTAGGTTATTGTCCTTTTTTTCTCTCTGTTAGAGCTTTAGTATTGTATTTTGATTGTTTTAAAGTCAACACTGACCTCATGGTGAAATCCCGGAGCAGTTTCCTTCCTCTCCGGCAACTGAGTTAGGAAGGACGCCTGTATCTTTGTAGTGACTGGGTGTATTGACACACCATCCAAAGTGTAATTAATAACTTCACCAAGCTCAAAGGGATATTCAATGTCAGTCTTTTTTTGTGTTTTTTTTTACCCATCGACCAATAGGTGCCCTCATTTGCGAGGAATTGGAAAACCTCCAAGGGTCTTTGTCGTTAAATCTGTGCTTGAAATTCACTGCTCGACTGAGGGACCTGACAGATAATTGTATGTGTGAGGTAGAAAGATGGGGTAGTCATTTAAAAAAATCATGTTAAACACTATTATTGAACACAGTGTGAGTCCACAATATTTATTACGTAACTTGTTTGGCAAATTTTTACACCTGAAATGAAGGCTTCCCATAACAAAACGGCTGCAAACTTATTGACTGAAAACTTTTACGCTTTTACGTATTAATTAGTTTATAAACATTTCTACAAACATAATTCCACTTTGACATTATGGGGTATAGTGTGAAGGCCAGTGACCACACATCTACATTTTATCCATTATAAATTCATTCAGGCTTTAACATCTTATTGGTTTTGTTTTATTGTTTTTATTGTTGTTTTTATTGTTTTTGTATAGTTTATTAATTCAACCATTTTAAAAACGGGAACACATAAACTTGAAAAAGAACTACATGCACATGAGTTAAACCATAGAGGAGAACACACTATACAGTCTGGGACTTGTTTCCATTGTTAAATCATGGAGGATGACACACAATACAGTCTGGGACTTGTTTCCATTGTTAAATCATGGAGGATAACACACAATACAGTCTGGGACTTGTTTCCATTGTTAAATCATGGAGGATAACACACAATACAGTCTGGGACTTATTTCCATTGTTAAATCATGGAGGATAACACACAATACAGTCTGGGACTTGTGTCCATTGTTAAATCATGGAGGATAACACACAATACAGTCTGGGACTTGTGTCCATTGTTAAATCATGGAGGATAACACACTATACAGTCTGGGACTTGTTTCCATTGTTAAATCATGGAGGATAACACACTATACAGTCTGGGACTTATTTCCATTGTTAAATCATGGAGGATAACACACTATACAGTCTGGGACTGATGTCCATTGTTAAATCATGGAGGATAACACACTATACAGTCTGGGACTTATGTCCATTGTTAAATCATGGAGGATAACACACAATACAGTCTGGGACTTGTTTCCATTGTTAAATCATGGAGGATAACACACAATACAGTCTGGGACTTGTGTCCATTGTTAAATCATGGAGGATAACACACAATACAGTCTGGGACTTGTGTCCATTGTTAAATCATGGAGGATAACACACTATACAGTCTGGGACTTGTTTCCATTGTTAAATCATGGAGGATAACACACAATACAGTCTGGGACTTGTTTCCATTGTTAAATCATGGAGGATAACACACTATACAGTCTGGGACTTGTTTCCATTGTTAAATCATGGAGGATAACACACTATACAGTCTGGGACTTGTGTCCATTGTTAAATCATGGAGGATAACACACAATACAGTCTGGGACTTGTTTCCATTGTTAAATCATGGAGGATAACACACAATACAGTCTGGGACTTGTTTCCATTGTTAAATCATGGAGGATAACACACAATACAGTCTGGGACTTGTTTCCATTGTTAAATCATGGAGGATAACACACAATACAGTCTGGGACTTGTTTCCATTGTTAAATCATGGAGGATAACACACAATACAGTCTGGGACTTGTTTCCATTGTTAAATCATGGAGGATAACACACAATACAGTCTGGGACTTGTTTCCATTGTTAAATCATGGAGGTTAACACACAATACAGTCTGGGACTTGTGTCCATTGTTAAACCATAGAGGATAACACACAATACAGTCTGGGACTTGTTTCCATTGTGGTCCTGTTGAGACAAGATGGCTGGACAAGATCCAACACAGGTAAACACAGGATGGCATTGAGTTCATAACATAAAAACAAAGAGGCAGAACATCCCATGTCATCATTGCAGTTACATCATAAGGGTCGTTTCTATTGGCACAGAGGACACCAAACCGGTTTTTATTTCACTTTATTTTTAAAATACAGTAGAAAAACAACAAGATATCACCCTAATATAACATGTCCTCATTGTGTTGTTGTAGGAAAACAACCAAGATCATGCAAAAGCATCCAGAGGTGGATTCTGGTTCCGTTGGATTGATTTCCGGTATTCTGAAGAGTTCTAAGTGTTCCGGGAACATTTCCGTGACCTTTGTGACCTTTGTCTTTGCCTGTCATAAGTATGCCAAGCAGGCGCTCCAGAACACTTCGGAACGTCCAGCACAAAACCCAAACATTCCCTGAAAACAACATACGTTTTGGGGGCCTGGTTTTCCATGGACACACGACCTCTCTCCCCTCTCTTTACGAAAGACAATATGGGAGCGATGCTTACTCAGAGCCACCGCTGTGTACCAAATGGCACCCTAATCCCTATTTCCTGGTCTAAAGTAGTGCACTGCATTGGGAATAGGGTGCCATTTTGGACACATATAGTATTTTAGCTCTTTTTGTTTGGCAGGTGAGGAAGCAGAGCTACCAATTCCAGTTGATTAAACCCCTCTCTGCTATCCTGCTGTCCTACTATCCTGCTGTCCTACTATCCTGCTGTTCTGCTGTCCTGCTGTCCTGCTGTCCTGCTGTCCTGCTGTCCTGCTGTCCTGCTGTCCTGCTGTCCTACTATCCTGCTGTTCTACTATCCTGCTGTCCTGCTGTCCTGCTGTCCTGCTGTCCTGCTGTCCTACTATCCTGCTGTTCTACTATCCTGCTGTCCTGCTGTCCTGCTGTCCTGCTGTCCTGCTGTCCTACTATCCTGCTGTCCTGCTGTCCTGCTGTCCTACTATCCTGCTGTCCTGCTGTCCTGCTGTCCTGCTATCCTGCTATCCTGCTATCCTGCTGTCCTGCTGTCCTGCTGTCCTGCTATCCTGCTGTCCTGCTGTCCTGCTGTCCTGCTGTCCTGCTGTCCTGCTGTCCTGCTGTCCTGCTATCCTGCTGTCCTGCTGTCCTTGTCAACAGCAGGTCAGACACGTTTCAAACTGAACTACCAGGCCTGGTATGTCTCAGCAGCTCTTCTCTGGCTGACTTTTACACACACGCACACGAACACACACACACGCTCTCACACACACACGCACATGTGCACACACACACACACAGAAGAAGTTAGGGTGATGTACGGAGTATATACCTTCAGAAACATCTCCATCCAGAGATGGAAACTCAAGTCTGAGAATCTGACTTAAGTCGCAAAGAAAATGACTTGAGACTTGACTTGGACTCTAGATGAGAGACTCCGGAACAACGCAAGTCAGTACTGGGCTAAGTTTCTGTTGTGCATTCTGTAAGATAACATGAAACAGGCGGCCAATCCTGGCGGCCAGAAAGCAGTTTAATACAGAGGGCTGAAAAGTGTTCTAGAACGTCTGTGTTCCTCAAAAGAATATGCAGACAATAACGTATCTATTTCAATGGGAGGATAGTGGTTACTCATATTTGCACTATGTCCTTATTTGATTGAGAGGACATTGTGTATGCTATTGCTATATAGATCGGAAACATTAAAACGTAAGCAAAAGTTAAGCTATCGTTTATCTTAAGTAAAGCTTAGCAGTCGTTTATCTTAAGTAAAGCTTAGCAGTCGTTTATCTTAAGTAAAGCTTAGCAGTTGTTTATCTTAAGTAAAGCTTAGCAGTCGTTTATCTTAAGTAAAGCTTAGCAGTCGTTTATCTTAAGTAAAGCTTAGCAGTCGTTCTACTTAAGTAAAGCTTAGCAGTTGTTTATCTTAAGTAAAGCTTAGCAGTCGTTTATCTTAAGTAAAGCTTAGCAGTCGTTTATCTTAAGTAAAGCTTAGCAGTCGTTCTACTTAAGTAAAGCTTAGCAGTTGTTTATCTTAAGTAAAGCTTAGCAGTCGTTTATCTTAAGTAAAGCTTAGCAGTCGTTTATCTTAAGTAAAGCTTAGCAGTCGTTTATCTTAAGTAAAGCTTAGCAGTCGTTTATCATAGTATGGGAAATGTCATATTGAAATAATATTCTGTAAATTATATAATTATGACAGTGTTTGGCATCTAACTTTAAATGTATGACGTTGTCTCCCCGCAAAAAAAAAATATTCAGGAAATGATTGACTTCAAATCATTTATAAGGTTTATAGATCCACAGCAGGCAGAAAGCCATTGCCAAAAGGGACTTGAACATCTCGGTCTCCATCTATCAGCTATTTAAGTATTTACCTTCAGAAACATCTCCATCTGTGTTCAACTGTCAGGTGGAGTAAAACAAGGTTGTCCACTGTCGACATATCTATTTATTTTGGAAATGTTATTAAAATCAGATCCAACAATAATGTAGAGGGGCTAGAAATACAGAACTTAAAAACAAATGTATTATAAATTTGAAGACAGAAGTTTACGTACACCTTAGTCAAATACCTTTAAACTCAGTTTTTCACAATTCCTGACATTTAATTCCCTGT
The DNA here is from genome assembly GCF_036934945.1 of Oncorhynchus masou masou. Lineage (NCBI taxonomy): Eukaryota > Metazoa > Chordata > Actinopteri > Salmoniformes > Salmonidae > Oncorhynchus > Oncorhynchus masou. The sequence goes on along the minus strand of NC_088227.1, from coordinate 45,317,531 downwards.
CTCAGGTCAGTGAGGATCACCACTTTGTTTTAAGAATGTAAAATGTCAGTATAATAGTAGAGAGAATTATTTATTTCAGCTTTTATTTCTTTCATCACATTCCCAGTGGGTCAGAAGTTTACGTACACTCAATTTGTATTTGATAGCATTGCCTTTAAATAGTTTAACTTGGTTCAAATGTTTCGGGTAGCCTTCCACAAGCTTCCCACAATAAGTTGGGTGAATTATGGCCCATTCCTCCTGAGTCAGGTTCATCGGCCTCCTTGCGCACACCTTTTCAGTTCTGACCACAATTTTTCTATAGGATTGAGGTCAGAGCTTTGTGATGGCCACTCCAATACCTTGACAAAGTTGTCCACAACTTTGGAAGTATGCTTGGAGTCATTGTCCATTTGGAAGACCCACTTGCCACCAACCTTTAACTTCCTGACTGATGTCTTGAGGTGTTTCAACATATCTAGATACAGCATGATGCTGCCACCCCCACAACATGATGCTGCCACCCCCGTGCTTCACGGTTGGGATGATGTTCTTCAGCTTGCATTATACCCCTTTTCCTCCAAACACAAGTGATGGTCATTATGGCCAAACAGTTCTATTTTTGTTTCATCAGACCAGAGGACATTTCTCCAAAAAGTATGAAAAGTACGATCTTTGATCTTTCTTTTACAGTTGCTGTTTCCTCCAGCATCTTCACACGGTCCTTTGCTGTTGTTGTGGGATTGATTTGCACTTTTCGCACCAAAGTACGTTCATCTCTAGGAGACATAACGCGTCTCCTTCCTGAGCGGTATGACGGCTGCGTGGTCCCATGGTGTTTATACTTGCGTCCTATTGTTTGTACAGATGAACGTGGCACCTATAGGCATTTGGAATTTGCGCCCAAGGATGAACCAGACTTGTGGAGGTCTACAATTTTTTTTCGGAGGTCTTGGCTGATTTTCTTTAGATTTCCCCATGATGTCAAGCAAAGAGGCACTGAGTTTAAAGGTTGGCCTTGAAATACACCCACAGGTGACTGAAATGATCTCAATTAGCCTATCAGAAGCTTCTAAAGCCGTGACATCATTTTCTGGAATTTTCCAAGCTGTTTAAAGGCACAGTCAACTTAGTGTATGTAAACTTCTGACTCACTGTGAATTCTAAATGAAGTAATTTGTCTGTAAACAATTGTTGGAAAAATTACTTGTGTCATGCACAAAGTAGATGTCCTAACCGACTTGCCAAAACTGTAGTTTGTTGACAAGAAATTTGTGGAGTGGTTGAAAAAACAAGTTTTAATGACTTCAACCTAAGTGTATGTAAATTTTAACTTCATAAAGTTTGTGTATTTTAACAGACTACCTATGAATTCAACTGCCTCCAGGCTGCGTTTTTTTTAATCCACTATGTGTGTGTGTGTGTGTATGTGTATGTGTATGTGTATGTGTATGTGTATGTGTGTGTGTGTGTGTGTGTGTGTGTGTGTGTGTGTGTGTGTGTGTGTGTGTGTGTGTGTGTGTGTGTGTGTGTGTGTGTGTGTGTCTATAGTGTGTTTTATGACCTAATTGTTCGTCCTGGGAACAGCATCTGAGCCATCTAACGCAATCCAACAATTTAACACACTGTAAACACACTCATAAGGACCCTTCTTACATATATCAGCAGAACGCACACACACACACACACACACACACACACACACACACACACACACACACACACACACACACACACACACACACACACCAGTGACAGTCACGTTGCTAGTGGTCTGTAACCTGCTCTAAATCTCTGTCTTTATAGTAAACATCTCTGGACATCTGAACAAGGCTCTCAGTGCAGAGTGGATGTGATTTACAGGGCTGTGTGTGTGGGGGTAGTGGTTCAACTGAGACAATCTGGAAACTACAGAAGAGCAAAACAACAGCACTGAATCATTAACAAGTTATGTTGCTGTTTTGCTTGGGATGAGGCCCATCGTGAGAGGACGAGAGAGAGAGTTTTATTTGGGATGAGCGCCAATCGTGAGAGGGAGAGAGAGAGAGAGAGAGAGAGAGAAAAAGAGAGAGAAAGAGAGAGAAAGAGAGAGAGAGAGAGTGAGAGAGAGTTTATCTTAATTTCAGATTTTTTTAACCACTTGAAATGATTCCACAGCTCTGACACACTGTCTCGTTGTTCATTCTGGAGGACAGTGGCCTGTCATGGAAAACCCTCCTATAGAAGCCTGCGGATCAGCAGCTGATCTCTATGTTCAAATGTAATACAACTTTAATGTTACAGCAAATACCTGACATGTGTCTCCTCCTTCTCAATACTCAATACACCGCCAGCACACACACACACACACGCACTCATGCACACACTCACTCACGCACACGCACTCACACACTCACGCACAAACGCACTCACGCACACAAACGCACACGCACACACACGCACGCACGGTTGTGAGTAGAAAAGGCTCACCTCGGTGCAGTGCCCCCACATGGGAGGAGTAAGTTAACGAGGTTAACGAGGTAACAGATTAACGAGGTAAGTTAGGGTAACAGACTAACGAGGTCATTTAGGGTAAAACACTAATGAGGTAAGTTAGGGAAACAGACTAATGAGGTAAGTTATGGTAACAGACTAACGAGGTAAGTTAGGGTAAGAGACTAATAATGTCATTTAGGGTAAGAGACTAACGAGGTAAGTTAGGGTAACAGACTAATAATGTCATTTAGGGTAAGAGACTAACGAGGTAAGTTAGGGTAACAGACTAACGAGGTAAGTTAGGGTAACAGACTAACGAGGTAAGTTAGGGTAAGAGACTAATAATGTAATTTAGCGTAAGAGACTAACGAGGTAATTTACGGTAAGAGAGTAATGAGGTAAGTTAGGGTAACAGACTAACGAGGTAAGTTATTTTAAAAGACTAATAATGTAATTTAGCGTAAGAGACTAACGAGGTAATTTACGGTAACAGACTAACGAGGTAAGTTAGGGTAACAGACTAAGGAGGTAAGTTAGAGTAATAGACTAACTAGGTACGTTAGTGTAAGAGACTAACGAGGTAAGTTAGGGTAATTTGTAAGTCGCTCTGGATAAGAGCGTCTGCTAAATGACTTAAATGTAAATGTAAATGTAACAGACTAACGAGGTACGTTATTTTAACAGACTAACGAAGTAAGTTAGAGTAACAGACTAATGAGGTAAGTTAGGATAACAGACTAATGAGGTAAGTTATTTTAACAGACTAACGAAGTAAGTTAGGGTAACAGACTAATGAGGTAAGTTATTTTAACAGACTAATGAAGTAAGTTAGAGTAACAGACTAACGAGGTAAGTTAGGGTAACAGACTAACGAGGTAAGTTATTTTAACAGACTAATGAAGTAAGTTAGAGTAACAGACTAACGAGGTAAGTTATTTTAACAGACTAACGAGGTAAGTTAGAGTAACAGACTAATGAGGTACGTTAGGGTAACAGACTAACGAGGTAAGTTAGGGTAACAGACTAACGAGGTAAGTTAGGGTAACAGACTAACGAGGTAAGTTATTTTAACAGACTAACGAGGTAAGTTAGAGTAACAGACTAACGAGGTACGTTAGTGTAAGAGACTAACGAGGTAAGTTAGGGTAACAGACTAACGAGGTAAGTTAGAGTAACAGACTAACGAGGTACGTTAGTATAAGAGACTAACAAGGTAAGTTAAGGGTAACAGACTAACGAGGTAAGTTATTTTAACAGACTAATGAAGTAAGTTAGAGTAACAGACTAACGAGGTAAGTTAGGGTAATAGACTAACGAGGTTAGTTTGGGTAAGAGACTGACGAGGTAAGTTAGGGTAACAGACTAACGAGGTAAGTTATTTTAACAGACTAACGAGGTAAGTAAGGGTAACAGACTAACGAGGTAAGTTAGGCTAACAGACTAACGAGGTAAGTTAGGCTAACAGACTAACGAGGTAAGTTAGGCTAACAGACTAACGAGGTAAGTTAGGCTAACAGACTAACGAGGTAAGTTAGGCTAACAGACTAACGAGGTAAGTTAGGCTAACAGACTAACGAGGTAAGTTCACGCACTCACGAGGTAAGTTATTTTAACAGACTAACGAGGTAAGTTATTTCAACAGACTAACGAGGTAAGTTATTTCAACAGACTAACAAGGTAAGTTATTTTAACAGACTAAAGAGGTAAGTTAGGCTAACAGACTAACGAGGTAAGTTAGGCTAACAGACTAAGGAGGTAAGTTAGGCTAACAGACTAACGGGGTAAGTTAGGCTAACAGACTAACGGGGTAAGTTAGGCTAACAGACTAACGAGGTAAGTTATTTTAACAGACTAACGAGGTAAGTTATTTTAACAGACTAACAAGGTAAGTTATTTTAACAGACTAACGAGGTAAGTTATTTTAACAGACTAACGAGGTAAGTTAGGGTAAGAGAATAACGAGGTTGTTACGGTTTTCTAGGTGTGAAGGAGAGTCGGACCAAAATGCGGCGTGTAGATTGCGATCCATGTTTAATAAACAAAAGTAAACACGAATCGAAATACAAACACTACAAAAACAATGAACGTAACAAAAACCGTAACAGCCTAATACTGGTGCAAACTAATACACGACAGACAAAAGGATATAAAGACAATCACCCACAAAACACTCAAAGAATATGACTGCCTAAATATGGTTCCTAATCAGAGACAACGATAAACACCTGCCTCTGATTGAGAACCACTTCAGACAGCCATAGACTTATCTAGAACACCCCACTAAGCTACAATCCCAATACAAAACACACCACATACAAAAACCCATGCCACACCCTGGCCTGACCAAATAAATGAAGAAAAACACAAAATACTTAGACCAGGGCGTGACAGAGGTAAGTTAGGGAAACAGACTAACGAGGTAAGTTTGGGTAACAGACTAACGAGGTAAGTTTGGGTAACAGACTAACGAGGTAAGTTATGGTAACACACTAACGAGGCCTTTCTATGAGATACACACAGGATTGGGTTTCACACAAACACACACACACTTACGCACACACACCGAGGCTAATGTTACACACACTTGTCTGCTTCCTGCTAAAGGTCTGGGGAGGTTCAGGGGTTAAGGGGTCCCTGGGGGTCGGGGTGAGGGTGACCATGTGTGTG
>NC_088227.1:45274910-45302410 GCF_036934945.1 Oncorhynchus masou masou | reverse complement strand
ATCTGGTGTGACCTGACTGTACACACACACACTCACTCACTCACTCACACACACACACACACACACACACACACACACACACACACACACATATTATATAGCCTCACACACACAGTATACACACTCACGCACACAGTATACACACTCACACACACAGTATACACACACACACACGCACACGCACACGCACACGCACACGCACACACACAGTATACATACACTCACACACAGTATATATACACACACACACACACACAGTATATATACACACACACACACACACACACACAGTATATATACACACACACACACAGTATATATACACTTACACACAGTATACATACACTCACACACACACATACAGAAACACCAACAAGATATCAGGGCCTGTCTGACTGCAGTTTTCAGTGTTTGTCCATAAACATCCAGTTTCTAATTATTCCAAACGGTTACACAGCCTCGCGTTAAAATTAGACGTGTTTCTCAAACGTCAAATTTAAAAAAACTTGTTCCAAACGTCAAATTTTGAAAGTGTTTAAGGTTAAGCTCATACCTCAGAATGGTTGAGGTTAGGGTTAATGTTTGGGCTTAAAACAAACAGATCAAAAACAATTTTCTATCGCTGGATTCAAACATGCAATGTTCAGAATCAGAGGCAGATGCTTACGGCCATCCGCAATCAACCTAGCAAAACCCAAACCTTCTAGAAGGAAATGCTCATCGTTGCCCCTAGTAGCTGGTAGGGGCCTGAGGACTCACACTTAGTGTGTTGTGAAATCTGTTATGAATGTATATTATTATATATTATTATAGTATAGTAATGTTTTTATAATGGTAAAACTGCCTTAATTTAAGGAAGAGTCAGCAGCTAAATAATAATAATAATAATAAATAAACAAGAATTACAAATACGAATATTGACATCCTGAGGGACATGGACGAACGTCGAATACTGCAAAGGATCTGGTGTGACCTGACTGTACACACACACACACACACACACACACACACACTCACTCACACACACACACACACACACACACACACACACACACACACACACACACACACACACTCACACACACACACACACACACACACACACACACACACACACACACACACACACACACGTACACACACACACACGCGCACGCATGTACACACACACACACACACACACACACACACACGCACGCATGTACACACACACACACACACACACACACACCACACACACACGCACACACACACACACTCTCTAGAAGGTTTATTTATTTATTTGTCCTCTGGGTTTATTTATTTGTCCTCTGGGTTTATCTATTTGATAGCTGCAAGAAGCACTCTGAGTGGTGTGTGTAGAATAATAGTGAAGACCTCAAAACTATGAAATAACACATATGGAATCATGAAGTAACCAAAAAAGTGTTGAACAAATCAAAGTATATTATATATTTGAAATATAGAATAGAATGTTTTATACATGAAGCTGGTTGAGAGAATTCCAAGAGTGTGCAAAGCTGTCATCAAGGCAAAGGGTGGCTACTTTGAAGGATCTGCAATGTAAAATACATTTTGATTTGTTTAACATTTTTTTTTGGTTACTACATGATTCCATGTGTGTTATTTCATAGTTTTGATGTCTTCACTATTATTCTACAATGTAGAAAATAGTAAAAAAGGAAGAAAACCCCTTGAATGAGTAGATGTGTCCAAACTTTTGACTGGTACTGTGTATTTACAAAAATCTTTGAAGGATTGAAAAGGATGCAGACAATTATATTGATGGAAGCTACAAACTATCTGCAGTATTAAAGCTGATCCCCTAACAAAATGTATAATGATACAACTATAATAACACATTACTCAATACAGTGAGTGCACATTAGATACAAGGAAATTAATTACAATCCACCTCTCGCCACACACACACACTACATGACTGCTATTTCCGTCTGTCCCGGTGGATGTATCTAAACTCAGAGGTGATCATCAATCTATCTAACTCTATTATTCATCACAGAGATGTTCAGCCCACCCACCAGACATTCCTTCCTCGCTCTATGACTCTCTCCCTCATTCCCACTCCCTCCATCTTTACCCCTCTCTCTCCCCCTCTTACCCTCTCTCTCTCTCTCCCCCTCTTACCATCCCTCTCTCTATCTCTCTCTCTCTCTCTCTCTCTCCCCCTGTTACCATCCCTCTCTCTATCTCTCTCTCTCTCTCTCCCCCTGTTACCATCCCTCTCTCTATCTCTCTCTCTCTCTCTCCCCCTGTTACCATCCCTCTCTCTCTCTCTCTCTCTCTCTCTCCCCCTGTTACCATCCCTCTCTCTCTCTCTCTTTCTCTCTCTCCCCCTGTTACCATCCCTCTCTCTCTCTCTCTCTCTCTCTCTCCCCCTGTTACCATCCCTCTCTCTCTCTCTCTTTCCCCCTGTTACCATCCCTCTCTCTCTCTCTCTTTCTCTCTCTCCCCCTGTTACCATCCCTCTCTCTCTCTCTCTCTCTCTCTCCCCCTGTTACCATCCCTCTCTCTCTCTCTCTCTCTCTCTTTTCTCTCTCTCTCTCTCTCTCTCTCTCTCGGCTCTGTCTCGATCTATCTATCTATCTATCTATCTATCTATCTAACCCACTGTTCTCCGGGTGCCGAAGACGTGGATGTCGATTATGGCAGCCCCTGATTCAGGGTTATGACGTCTCTGATTCAGAGGGGTTGGATTAAATGCAGAAAGACACATTTCAGTTGAATGCATTCAGCTGTGCAACTGACTAGGTACCCCCCCTTTCTCTTTCTATCTCTCTCCCCCTCTCTCTCTCACTCACCGCTCTCTTCTCTTTGGCCTTCCTGATCCTCTCTCTCCTCTCTTTCACAGCGTCTTCTCTCTCTCTCAACTCCCTCTTTTCTTTTCTCTTCTTCTCTCTCTCTCTCAACTCCCTTTTTTCTCTACTCTTCTTCTTTCTCTCTCTCAACTCCCTCTTTTCTCTTCTTCTCTCTCTCTCTCAACTCCCTCTTTCTCTTCTTCTCTCTCTCAACTCCCTCTTTTCTCTTCTTCTCTCTCTCAACTCCCTCTTTTCTCTTCTTCTCTCTCTCAACTCCCTCTTTTCTCTTCTTCTCTCTCTCAACTCCCTCTTTTCTCTTCTTCTCTCTCTCAACTCCCTCTTTTCTCTTCTTCTCTCTCTCAACTCCCTCTTTTCTCTTCTTCTCTCTCTCAACTCCCTCTTTTCTTTTCTCTTCTTCTCTCTCTCAACTCCCTCTTTTCTCTTCTTCTCTCTCTCAACTCCCTCTTTTCTTTTCTCTTTTTCTCTCTCTCTCAACTCCCTCTTTTCTCTTCTTCTTCTCTCTCTCTCAACTCCCTCTTTTCTTTTCTCTTTTTCTCTCTCTCTCTCAACTCCCTCTTTTCTCTTCTTCTTCTCTCTCTCTCTCAACTCCCTCTTTTCTCTTCTTCTTCTCTCTCAACTCCCTCTTTTCTTTTCTCTTCTTCTCTCCTGCTTCGTGTATCCTTCCCTGCTCCTCTATTCTACCAACTGTTATTTATCCCCTTCTCTCCATCATCATCTTCAACTGAATAACTACATCCCAAATGGCACCACATTCCCTACTTAGTGTCCTATGGGCCCTGGTCAAAAGTAGTGCACTGTGTACAGAGGTTAGGGTGTTATTTGGGATGGCAATCATTGTCTATAGTGTGTGTTTTTATAGTTTAGCGGGTTGTTATGTGTTTACATATCTCAGAGGTTACATGGTGGAGCTGTTTGGTTGCACAGTGGAAGACCGGGGTTAGAGGTCAGAGGTCACAGCGGAACACAGGGGTTAGAGGTCAAATCCCTAGAGACACACCACTTTTCCTCATACACACACCTCTGCTGTAACACACACGGATCCACGCAAACACACACACACACACACACAATTTCAACAAAATCCTTGAACAAAATCAACAAAAGCAAAAAAAATAAAAAATAATTTGCAACAGTATTAATAAATATAGATGTTGAGAGGATGAGAGACTTCAGTTCACGAAGAATGGGACAGTGAATGATGCCCGAGGTCGCAGCCTTCCTGCACGTTGAGTTCTACCCATCATTAGTCTGGTTTAAGTTCGACTCCACATGCTCTTAGTCCCCCACTTATCCGGCGGCCCATAATGCCTGTTGTTTTGTCTCCACCGGTAGAGGATTTTTTGGGGGGAATCGGTGTGGAATGATGTCTGAGGCCGAACAGGGATTCGTGGGTTCCGGGGATCCCCCGGTATCTATTACATCCAAGGGACAGAAGGCGCCAGCGCGCGCCATCTGAGACCCCCCCCCCACCCCGCTCCCACCCCCCCTCCCCCAGGAGACCTCCCTGTCCTTGTTCATCTATCCCAGTCAGTGGTGCTGAAAAGTCGCGAGGTTCTCCCTAAAATCGGTGGATGAAATGCCGCCCGATTCACGGCACTACTTTGAACCAGGGCTCGGACGCATCCATAATCTGACATTATTATCTATTTATCAATCTATTAGAGTACATGTAACGCTGTTGTGGAATGTAATGTAGACCACATATATGATCAGTAAGCAGAAAACACCTGCTGTAGGGCTATACAAGGGACTTTTAGAAACCGTGCATCGTTGTCCATAATGCAGGCATGTGAGCTTAAATGTAGCAATAGGCTACTTGTATAGTCTAATAATAATAATAGTAATACATTCAACGTTAGCAAACTTTTAATTTCAATTCAGGGTTATCGAAATGGCCTATTTTCCTATTTTAAAGTAAGCGGATAAGACAATAATTAACGATATAGGCCTTTGGTGATGTAACATGCATCGAATATTTTTTTTCTCTCACAATTTCTTGATTAATTTATGGTCCACAATATATCCATTTTGCAGTGGATATTTATTTTATAAACAGCCGAAACATTTAAAAAATGTATTAGGTTACAAAAAATATATACTGTGTTTTGTTGAATGAATAGCATTCACGTAGAGACTATAGCCTAAAAGTATCCTATATTTTACTCATTAGTTCATTATTTCATAGTTAAAAAATAATAATAATGTAGGGCCCACGGTTGGGCTATCAGCGAAATATAATGTATTAAACATCCCAATGGATGACGTTCAGTGATATCATTCTGGGAAGTTTCTATCTCTTAATGATGAAATAGCAAGTCATCGGTAAGATATGAGTATTGAACTATAAAGAACACGTGTTGAAGCCGTCTCGTGTATCTGCTGCACAGGTCTTTGTCCTGTGTTTTTACACGGATAGAAAAAAAGACATATTTGTTTCTTGCCGTCGGCTGTTTCTAATAACTGTCCAAAAATAACCTATTATTACGTGTTCAGCTGATACACTCGGACTATAGCATCCACTTGTAAAATTTTGTGTTTTGAACTGTGTAGAATTGTTCATCCATCACTCATGGGGCCGGTCCTCCCTTCCGCGGTGACTCGCCTCGCGGTTACGCCCCCCGGTCACAGAGATAAATGGTCAGTTTCGTAAGGGCGCATGCTTACAGTTAACTCCATATCCACCGGTCCGTAATTCCGGTTCATGAACAGCCTGGGTCTCGAGGAGTAGGAAGACACACCGGGGAGCTCGCTCACCTCAGTCTCTAATCCGTCCTCGACGGTCCGTCCGGTGTCACACATGTTCTGCTGAGGACGCGCTCCCCAACCGACAAAAACCGACCATGTCCACCGGGTCGCTTAGCGACGTTGACGATGAGCTCCTGGACGGGATCCTGAAGTTCGGCTCTTCCGGTAAAGACTCCGGTACATCGAACGAGAGCACCGAGGAGAGTTCGAACTGCGAAGGCGGCTCGGCCAACGACAAAACAGCCCGGGGAAAGAAACGGAAAACAGGGTCCGGTAGGAAAACCGCGCTGAACGGCGTGGCGCACGATGGGGGCGGCAAGCAGCCGCAGAGGAACGCGGCCAACGCACGGGAGAGGGCAAGGATGCGCGTGCTATCCAAAGCGTTTTCCCGTTTGAAGACGACTTTACCGTGGGTCCCGCCGGACACCAAGCTCTCCAAACTGGACACACTTCGCCTCGCCTCGAGCTACATTGCACATCTACGGCAGATCCTCGCCAACGACAAATACGAGAACGGATTTATCCACCCGGTGAACCTGGTGAGACACACCTCAAATTAAAATCAATCTCATTTATTTTATACCCCCGTTGTTTTAATTAAATCTAGTCCTAACCCTTGTTTATATCAGCAATTTTCGCAAAGCGCTATAGAGATTCAACCTAAACCCCAAAGAGCAATCAGAGCAGAAGCTAATTTAACGAACACACAGTGGCCAGGAGAAACTCCCTGCGCATTGACATAACATAAAGAGTCTCAAGTGAGACAGAAAGTCGAGCTTGATACAATTAAACGTGATCCGAAATTCTCGTCGTGAATCAAGCAGATCAGCTGAGATTGTGAAGAAGAATTCATTCTGTATGGCCATCACTCTGTTTGGATGGTCCTATAACGGATAACGGATGTTTATTGTTCACCCAATAGCCCCTTTGTATGGACTATGTCTATTCACACAATAACCGATCAATACTATTACCCCAATTCATAATTTCCCCAACACGGCTTCTGTTTTTTAATGATTGTTCCGTGTTAGTATATCCATGTCATAGGTTCAGTAGATAGAGGAAAACATATATATTATATATATATATATATATATAATATATTTATTTATTTATACAATAACGCCTATTATTATGATGTTTTACAAGTTAGGTTTAACTTGAAAGATGTCAAGGATAAAAAATAAACCTGATGTTTTGTGTGAAGTTCATTTCTTGACCCAGTCTAGGATGAGGTTTGAAAAAACGTTATTTTGTTGTTAAATAAATACATTTGGCATTTTTTTGTCTGGGGGGGGGGGGATATTGTTATAACATTGTTGTTGTAATACGCGGTGAGTTGATTTGTGATTTCCTCTCTTTCTCCAGACGTGGCCCTTCATGGTCGCCGGGAAACCGGAGAATGATTTGAAAGAGATGCTCAACACCACCCGGTTGTGTGGAACAACCGCCTCGTGATGTAACGGATGGACATGACATGAACATTAACCGTCAAGGGATGGACATGATACATTTTTTTAAAATTTTTCAGATGGACAGAAATGCACGTCATCTCTCCTAAACCAAATAATGAGTCGGAATACCGGGAGAGCGCACGCTCTCTCACGCGTTCCGATACAGAGAAGCTGATTTTATATTTAAAGTGTTCACATGTTGCCTTTGCTGGTTCGAGGACATATTGTGTTTTGTATACGTTTTTATAATCTTAAAAATGCTTAAAAAAAACTTTGTCACACGAGTATTTGTTTTTACAGGTGATGTTGTCAGTCGCCGCGTTGGAAGTGCACATGAAACATGTCTCAATATCCTATCTGAATAGCCAGATTTTATATGAATAAAATGTATTCATCGCATCATTTTCTTCCCCAATGTGCATTGTGTTGAAGTTGGACTAAGATGAATTTAAATTATACAGCGCACTGTTTTTTTGTTTCTGTAGGCTATAAGGCTATTTTCCTGCTAACCCAATAACCCCTGGTTATTACCAATCCTCAAAAGCACAAAACTCTAGAAACGAGCACCGGGGGAGAAAAAAAATGTAAGTGTCTACAGGTCCAGGTTTATTTGTTTTCCTTTATCTCCTAAAGTAAACAATGGATAAAGCCTACTAGACTATCTCGTTAAAAAAATATATATAAATATATGGTTTGCGCCTTGGTTAGGGCCTGCCCGTGTTTCATTTATACAATTATTCCATGGTGGTTTTCTTCCTTTTGACGTGAATAAATATCGGGAAAAGCGTCGCAAGAGAATAGGTATGTCGGTTGGAAGGTCAACCTAAAATGTGCGCGCGGCGCTTAATCAGGTTGCAGACGCCTTGTTTAATTCACGCGGGTTAATGACAGTACTGTTTACACACGAAAGACAGATATTTATGCAGCTAGCAGCTCACCCTGGCGCGTTAGGCAGGGAGGATAAACCCGGTCTGGGACAGCCCGGTGTCACTATGCAACACACACACACACACACACACACACACACACACACACACACACACACACACACACACACACACCAGCTCCTTGTCACTACGCAGCTACATTGTTCAACAGCTGCAAACTCGGAGATTATTACAGGAGAGGAGAGGAGAGGAGTGGAAAGAGAAGAGGAGAGGAGAGGAGTGGAAAGAGAAGAGGAGAGGAGAGGAGGGGAAAGAGAAGAGGAGAGGAGAGGAGAGAAGAGAAGAGCATGGTGTAATAACAAGCCCCCACATCCATCTATTAGTGTCATGTTATTGTAGCGATCCACAGGCGGGATGACCCACACATAGCTTCGCTGGGACAGATTGTATACAGTTGCCTGCCGAAAGTATTCACATCAATTATACTTTTTAGACATTTTGTTGTGTTACAAAGTGGAATTAAAATAGATTTAAACTGTAATGTTCTTTTGTTGTCAACAATTGACAACAAAAATATAATGTAATGTCAAAATGGAATCTTTTTTCTTATTACATGTATTTTTTAATATTTGAAAATAAAAACACAAATATATTTGGATTAGACAATTATTAAATCGCCTGAGTCAATACATGTTGTAATCACTTTTGTCAGTGATTACAGCTGTCAGTGTTTCTGAATAAGTCTCTAAGAGCTTTGCTTGGATTCTACAATATTTACCCATTATTCTTTTTTAAATTCTTCAAGTTCTGTCAAGTTGGTTGTTGATCATTTCTAGACAGCCATTTTGAAGTCTTGTCAGAGATTTTCCAGCCGACTTAAATCAAAACCGTAACACTCGGGAACAATCAATTTCTTTTTAATGTATATTTGAGCTTGAGTTTTTAGATAATTGTCCTGCTGAAACATGGATTTGTCTGGTGGATACCAGACTGAACCAGGTTTTATTCTGGGACTTTGTGAGTGCTAAGCTCTATTCCTTTTCTATTTTATCCTAAAAAAAACTCCTGAGTCCCTACTGATGACAAGCATACCCATAACATGATGCAGCCACCACCATGCTTGAACATATGAAGAGTGGTACTCAGTGATGTGTTATGTTGGATTCGCCCCAAACAGAAATCTTTGTATTCAGGACAAAACCTGTAATTCTTTACCACATATTTTGCAGTATCACTTTAGTGCCTTGTTGCAAACATAAAGCATGTTTTGGATAATGTGTATTATTTACAGGCTTCATCCTTTTCACTCTGTCATTTAGGTTAGTATTGTGGAGTAAATACAATGTTTGTTGATCCATCCTCAGTTTTCTCCTATCACAGCCATTTAAATCTGCAACTGGTTTATTAAAATCACCGTTGGCTTCATGGTGAAATCCCTCTTTGTCAACTGAGTTAAAAAGGAATCCTTCATATTTGACTGGGGTGTATTGATACACCATCCAACGGTTAATTAAATACTTCACGACGCTCAAAGGGATTATTCAATGTCAGTCTTTTTTAGTTGTTTTTTTACCCATCAACCAATAGGTGCTCTACCTTGCGAGGAATTGGAAAACCTCCCTGGTCTTTGTCATGAAATCTCTGCTTGAAATTCACTGCTTGACTGCTTGACTGAAAGACAGATAATTGTATGTGCGGTAGAGAGATGTAAAACTCAAGTCAAACACTATTATTGAACACCAGTGTGAGTCCACACAATTTATTATGTAACTTGTTAAGTACATTTTTACACCTTACTTCTGGTCGAATACTTATTGACTCAAGACATTTCAGATTTTCATTTTTTTTTATTAATCTGTAAAATGTTTAAAAACATGATTCCACGTTGACATTATGGGGTCATTGTGTGTAAAAAATATTTTTTTATACATTTTAAATTCAGGCTGTAACAACAACAAAATGTGGAAAAAGTCAAGGGGTGTGAACACTTTCTGAAGACACTGGTTTGTGTCCCAAATGGAACCCCATTCCCTATATAGTGCACTACTTTAGATCAGAGCCCTATAGCACCCTATTCCCTATATAGTGCACTACTTTAGATAAGAGCCCTATAGCACCCTATTCCCTATATAGTGCACTACTTTAGATCAGAGCCCTATAGCACCCTATTCCCTATATAGTGCACTACTTTAGATCAGAGCCCTATAGCACCCTATTCCCTATATAGTGCACTACTTTAGATCAGAGCCCTATAGCACCCTATTCCCTATATAGTGCACTACTTTAGATCAGAGCCCTATAGCACCCTATTCCCTATATAGTGCACTACTTTAGATCAGAGCCCTATAGCACCCTATTCCCTATATAGTGCACTACTTTAGATCAGAGCCCTATAGCACCCTATTCCCTATATAGTGCACTACTTTAGATCAGAGCCCTATAGCACCCTATTCCCTATATAGTGCACTACTTTAGATCAGAGCCCTATAGCACCCTATTCCCTATATAGTGCACTACTTTAGATCAGAGCCCTATAGCACCCTATTCCCTATATAGTGCACTACTTTAGATCAGGGCCCTATTCCCTATATAGTGCACTACTTTAGTCCAGAGCCCTATAGAACCCTATTCCCTATATAGTGCACTACTTTAGATCAGAGCCCTATAGCACCCTATTCCCTATATAGTGCACTACTTTAGACCAGGGCCCTATTCCCTATATAGTGCACTACTTTCGACCAGAGCCTTATAGCACCCTATTCCCTATATAGTGCACTACTTTCGTCCAGAGCCTTATAGCACCCTATTCCCTATATAGTGCACTACTTTTGACCAGAGCCTTATAGCACCCTATTTCCCTATATAGTGCACTACTTTCGACCAGAGCCTTATAGCACCCTATTCCCTATATAGTGTACTACTTTTTACCAGGGCCTGTGGCACTCCACTCCCTCCCCCCTCCCCTACAGGACCACCGGGTAGAAAATAAACTTGGCGGACTCACACTCAGGCCGCAGCTGCACGGAGGAGCTGCCCACTCGGTCCTGAGAGAGAGATGGAGCAGGGGAGGAGGAGAGGGGGAGGAGGAGAGGAGGTAGGTCATTAGTAAGATAGCAGGGGCCTGCGTTCGGGATTCCCATGCGCTGAGCGGCTGCTCTAGCTAATTGTTTTGTTGGACCACTGCCCAAATGGAGAAAACAAAGAGAGAGAAAGGGAAAAATCTTTTTATTTTAGATGTTCCAGCGGTCAACCTGGACTCAGGGGACGACTTAACATAGTAAATGTAAATATGCAAAGCTACATTTAATACAGCGCATTCAGAAAGTACTCAGGGCCCTTTACTTTTTCCACATTTTGTTACGTTACAGACTTATTCTAAATGTACTTTTTTTTTCTCCCTCCTCCATAAATCTAAACACAATAACCCAGAATGACAACAGGGGCAGGCAATAGACAGGTCAGGGTCAGGGGTCAGTAAACCAGAGGTGGGACAACGGTACCGGACAGCAGGCGGGGTCAGGGTCAGGCAGAGGTCAACAATCCAGAGGTGGGCAAAGGTACAGGCAGAGTGGTCAGGCAGGCGGGCTCAGGGTCAGGGGCAGGCAGAGTGGTCAGGCAGGCTCAGGGTCAGGGTCAGGCAGAGTGGTCAGGCAGGCGGGCTCAGGGTCAGGCAGAGTGGTCAGGCAGGCTCAGGGTCAGGGTCAGGCAGAGTGGTCAGGCAGGCGGGCTCAGGGTCAGGGTCAGGCAGAGTGGTCAGGCAGGCGGGCTCAGGGTCAGGGGCAGGCAGAGTGGTCAGGCAGGCTCAGGGTCAGGGGCAGGCAGAGTGGTCAGGCAGGCGGGCTCAGGGTCAGGGGCAGGCAGAGTGGTCAGGCAGGCTCAGGGTCAGGGTCAGGCAGAGTGGTCAGGCAGGCGGGCTCAGGGTCAGGGTCAGGCAGAGTGGTCAGGCAGGCGGGCTCAGGGTCAGGGGCAGGCAGAGTGGTCAGGCAGGCGGGCTCAGGGTCAGGGGCAGGCAGAGTGGTCAGGCAGGCTCAGGGTCAGGGTCAGGGGCAGGCAGAGTGGTCAGGCAGGCTCAGGGTCAGGGTCAGGCAGAGTGGTCAGGCAGGCGGGCTCAGTGTCAGGGGCAGGCAGAGTGGTCAGGCAGGCTCAGGGTCAGGGTCAGGCAGAGTGGTCAGGCAGGCGGGCTCAGGGTCAGGCAGAGTGGTCAGGCAGGCGGGCTCAGGGTCAGGGGCAGGCAGAGTGGTCAGGCAGGCTCAGGGTCATGGTCAGGGTCAGGGGCAGGCAGAGTGGTCAGGCAGGTGGGCTCAGAGTCAGAACAGGCAGAGTGGTCAGGCAGGCGGGCTCAGAGTCAGAACAGGCAGAGTGGTCAGGCAGGCGGGCTCAGAGTCAGAACAGGCAAGGGTCAAAACCAGGAGGGCGAAAAAAAGGAGAGACTGGAAAAATCCGGAGCTGAGAACAAAAACGCTGGTTGACAAACAAGACGAACTGGCAACGGACAAACAGAGAACACATGTATAAATACACAGGGGATAAAGGGGAAAATGGTCGACACCTGGAGGAGGGGTGGAGACAAGCCCAAGGATAGGTGAAACATTTGAGACAGTAGGTCTCTTTTACAAATGTGCCCAGTATATACACAGACAACATACATATATACATTATACACAAAAAAAAAATGTTAAAATATGAAAACACAATGGGAAGCACAAATAAAACATCACAACTCACCCAGAAAAACAGCCACATTCCTCCCCAACTGTAATGATGCAGAGAGTCGGGAAGTACGTTCAGGAAGTGAAAATGTTTAATTAATCAAAATGAAACAAACACGTAACACCTGCAGCCCCACCAACACGGAACAGAAACAGGAACAATGACAAGTGAAATATAAAGGGCAGGTAATCAAGGAGGTGATGGAGTCCAGGTGAGTGATATAATGCGCAATTACTCGTTACGATGGTGACAGGTGTGTGTAACGATGGTGACAGGTGTGTGTAACGATGGTGACAGGTGTGTGCTGTGACGAGCAGCCTGGTGACCTAGAGGCCGGAGAGGAAGTGACACCAATAAATAATTTAAATTGCCTGAATGGTTCCAGAACATCACTATAAAATGCATTTTGCATTTTGTTCCATCATTACGGGTGCATTAAAATTACAATACATATCGGTGGAGACCCTAAGAGTTAACCAATCCTGCGAACGGGTTTCGGTTACAGAACTCAGGTGTCTATATTTCAACAGCAAAGTTAGATAAGACGGAAGTTTATGAAGTAGTGCCTACATTACAAAACGGGAGTAATGTAGACATCTATGGGTCTTTAGTGAAGTCCAGCCAACCTTCTGACACAGGATGCAGTGAAGAGTATCAGAACTGTCGCCTGTAACAAAGGGCATTATGGGAGATGGAATCCAAAAGGTTTAAGAGTATTAGCAGCTGCACTTTGATAAATACCAACAGATAAAAAGTTTAACTGAATAATCTGCTTAGAGAAAGCCACCATTTGTTTCTGTAGAATACAATTTTAAATCTTAGCTTTTAAACCAGATTAAAAAATGAATTAAAAAATCGGTATAGATCTAAATGCCTAAGTATTTACAGTTTATGTAGGAACACGTTTGATTGGATAACTATCTAAAGAGTGAATATGTAGTTAGTCGGAAACATTCTTACGGGAGTTTGAAAAGAAGATGTCGTTTGTTTTGCATGTTTAAAAGTTTTATATCAGCAAGGGATTCCTGCCATAAAATCTGACTGTAGTTTTGACACAGACAAGGTAATAGCACACATAATACTATCATCCACACATAATACTATCATCCACACATAATACTATCATCCACACATAATACTATCATCCACACATAATACTATCATCCACACATAATACTCATCCACACATAATACCATCATCCACACATAAAACTATCATCCACACATAATACTATCATCCACACATAAAACTATCATCCACACATAATACTATCATCCACACATAATACTATCATCCACACATAATACTATCATCCACACATAATACTATCATCCACACATAATACTCATCCACACATAATACCATCATCCACACATAAAACTATCATCCACACATAATACTATCATCCACACATAAAACTATCATCCACACATAATACTATCATCCACACATAATACTATCATCCACACATAATACTATCATCCACACATTATACTATCATCCACACATAATACTATCATCCACACATAATACTATCATCCACACATAATACTATCATCCACACATAATACTATCATCCACACATAATACTATCATCCACACATAATACTATCATCCACACATAAAACTATCATCCACACATAATACTATCATCCACACATAATACTATCATCCACACATAATACTATCATCCACACATAATACTATCATCCACACATAATACTATCATCCACACATAATACTATCATCCACACATAATACTATCATCCACACATAATACCATCAACCACACATAATACCATCATCCACACATAATACTATCATCCACACATAATACTATCATCCACACATAATACTATCATCCACACATAATACTATCATCCACACATAATACTATCATCCACACATAATAATATCATCCACACATAATACCATCAACCACACATAATACCATCATCCACACATAATACTATCATCCACACATAATACTATCATCCACACATAATACTATCATCCACACATAATACTATCATCCACACATAATACTATCATCCACACATAATACTATCATCCACACATAAAACTATCATCCACACATAATACTATCATCCACACATAATACTATCATCCACACATAATACTATCATCCACACATAATACTATCATCCACACATAATACCATCATCCACACATAAAACTATCATCCACACATAATACTATCATCCACACATAATACTATCATCCACACATAATACTATCATCCACACATAATACTATCATCCACACATAATACTATCATCCAAACATAATACGATCATCCACACATAATACTATCATCCACACATAATACTATCATCCACACATAATACTATCATCCACACATAATACTATCATCCACACATTATACTATCATCCACACATAATACCATCATCCACACATAATACTATCATCCACACATAATACTATCATCCACAAATAATACTATCATCCACACATAATACTATCATCCACACATAATACTATCATCCACACATAATACTATCATCCACACATAATACCATCATCCACACATAAAACTATCATCCACACATAATACTATCATCCACACATAATACTATCATCCACACATAATACTATCATCCACACATAATACCATCATCCACACATAAAACTATCATCCACACATAATACTATCATCCACACATAATACTATCATCCACACATAATACTATCATCCACACATAATACTATCATCCACACATAATACTATCATCCAAACATAATACGATCATCCACACATAATACTATCATCCACACATAATACTATCATCCACACATAATACTATCATCCACACATAATACTATCATCCACACATAATACTATCATCCACACATAAAACTATCATCCACACATAATACTATCATCCACACATAATACTATCATCCACACATAATACTATCATCCACACATAATACTATCATCCACACATAATACCATCATCCACACATAAAACTATCATCCACACATAATACTATCATCCACACATAATACTATCATCCACACATAATACTATCATCCACACATAATACTATCATCCAAACATAATACGATCATCTACACATAATACTATCATCCACACATAATACTATCATCCACACATAATACTATCATCCACACATTATACTATCATCCACACATAATACCATCATCCACACATAATACTATCATCCACACATAATACTAGCATCCACACATAATACTATCATCCACACATAATACTATCATCCACACATAATACCATCATCCACACATAAAACTATCATCCACACATAATACTATCATCCACACATAACACTATCATCCACACATAATACCATCATCCACACATAATACTATCATCCACACATAATACCATCATCCACACATAATACTATCATCCACATATAATACGATCATCCACACATAATACCATCATCCACACATAATACTATCATCCACACATAATACTATCATCCACACATAATACTATATCCACACATAATACCATCATCCACACATAATACCATCATCCACACATAATACTATCATCCACACATAATACTAGCATCCACACATAATACCATCATCCACACATAATACCATCATCCACACATAATACTATCATCCACACATAACACTATCATCCACACATAATACCATCATCCACACATAATACTATCATCCACACATAATACCATCATCCACACATAATACTATCATCCACATATAATACGATCATCCAAACATAATACGATCATCTACACATAATACTATCATCCACACATAATACTATCATCCACACATAATACTATCATCCACACATTATACTATCATCCACACATAATACCATCATCCACACATAATACTATCATCCACACATAATACTAGCATCCACACATAATACTATCATCCACACATAATACTATCATCCACACATAATACCATCATCCACACATAAAACTATCATCCACACATAATACTATCATCCACACATAACACTATCATCCACACATAATACCATCATCCACACATAATACTATCATCCACACATAATACCATCATCCACACATAATACTATCATCCACATATAATACGATCATCCACACATAATACCATCATCCACACATAATACTATCATCCACACATAATACTATCATCCACACATAATACTATATCCACACATAATACCATCATCCACACATAATACCATCATCCACACATAATACCATCATCCATACATAATACTATCATCCACACATAATACTCATCCACACATAATACTATCATCCACACATAATACTATCATCCACACATAATACTATCATCCACACATAATACTCATCCACACATAATACTATCATCCACACATAATACCATCATCCACACATAATACTATCATACACACATAATACTATTATCCACACATAATACCATCATCCACACATAATACTATCATCCACACATAATACTATCATCCACACATAATACTATAATCCACACATAATACTATCATCCACACATAATACTATCATCCACACATAATACCATCAACCACACATAATACCATCATCCACACATAATACTATAATCCACACATAATACTATCATCCACACATAATACCATCATCCACACATAATACCATCATCCACACATAATACTATCATCCACACATACTACTATCATCCACACATAATACTATCATCCACACATAATACTATCATCCACACATAATAATATCATCCACACATAATACTATCATCCACACATAATACCATCATCCACACATAATACCATCATCCACACATAATACTATCATCCACACATAATACTATCATCCACACATTATACCATCATCCACACATAATACTATCATCCACACATAATACTATCATCCACACATAATACTATCATCCACACATAATACTATCATCCACACATAATACCATCATCCACACATAATACTATCATCCACACATAATACTATCATCCACACATAATACCATCATCCACACATAATACCATCATCCACACATAATACTATCATCCACACATAATACTATCATCCACACATAATACCATCATCCACACATAATACTATCATCCACACATAATACCATCATCCACACATAATACTATCATCCACACATAATACTATCATCCACACATAATACTATCATCCACACATAATACTATCATCCAAACATAATACTATCATCCACACATAATACCATCATCCACACATAATACCATCATCCACACATAATACTATCATCCACACATAATACTATCATCCACACATAATACCATCATCCACACATAATACTATCATCCACACATAATACTATCATCCACACATAATACGATCATCCACACATAATACTATCATCCACACATAATACTATCATCCACACATAATGCTATCATCCACACATAATACTATCATCCACACATAATACTCTCATCCACACATAATACTATCATCCACACATAATACTATCATCCACACATAATACTCATCCACACATAATACCATCATCCACACATAAAACTATCATCCACACATAATACTATCATCCACACATAAAACTATCATCCACACATAATACTATCATCCACACATAATACTATCATCCACACATAATACTATCATCCACACATAATACTATCATCCACACATAATACTCATCCACACATAATACCATCATCCACACATAAAACTATCATCCACACATAATACTATCATCCACACATAAAACTATCATCCACACATAATACTATCATCCACACATAATACTATCATCCACACATAATACTATCATCCACACATTATACTATCATCCACACATAATACTATCATCCACACATAATACTATCATCCACACATAATACTATCATCCACACATAATACTATCATCCACACATAATACTATCATCCACACATAATACTATCATCCACACATAAAACTATCATCCACACATAATACTATCATCCACACATAATACTATCATCCACACATAATACTATCATCCACACATAATACTATCATCCACACATAATACTATCATCCACACATAATACTATCATCCACACATAATACTATCATCCACACATAATACCATCAACCACACATAATACCATCATCCACACATAATACTATCATCCACACATAATACTATCATCCACACATAATACTATCATCCACACATAATACTATCATCCACACATAATACTATCATCCACACATAATAATATCATCCACACATAATACCATCAACCACACATAATACCATCATCCACACATAATACTATCATCCACACATAATACTATCATCCACACATAATACTATCATCCACACATAATACTATCATCCACACATAATACTATCATCCACACATAATACTATCATCCACACATAAAACTATCATCCACACATAATACTATCATCCACACATAATACTATCATCCACACATAATACTATCATCCACACATAATACTATCATCCACACATAATACCATCATCCACACATAAAACTATCATCCACACATAATACTATCATCCACACATAATACTATCATCCACACATAATACTATCATCCACACATAATACTATCATCCACACATAATACTATCATCCAAACATAATACGATCATCCACACATAATACTATCATCCACACATAATACTATCATCCACACATAATACTATCATCCACACATAATACTATCATCCACACATTATACTATCATCCACACATAATACCATCATCCACACATAATACTATCATCCACACATAATACTATCATCCACAAATAATACTATCATCCACACATAATACTATCATCCACACATAATACTATCATCCACACATAATACTATCATCCACACATAATACCATCATCCACACATAAAACTATCATCCACACATAATACTATCATCCACACATAATACTATCATCCACACATAATACTATCATCCACACATAATACCATCATCCACACATAAAACTATCATCCACACATAATACTATCATCCACACATAATACTATCATCCACACATAATACTATCATCCACACATAATACTATCATCCACACATAATACTATCATCCAAACATAATACGATCATCCACACATAATACTATCATCCACACATAATACTATCATCCACACATAATACTATCATCCACACATAATACTATCATCCACACATAATACTATCATCCACACATAATACTATCATCCACACATAATACCATCAACCACACATAATACCATCATCCACACATAATACTATCATCCACACATAATACTATCATCCACACATAATACTATCATCCACACATAATACTATCATCCACACATAATACTATCATCCACACATAATACTATCATCCACACATAATACCATCAACCACACATAATACCATCATCCACACATAATACTATAATCCACACATAATACTATCATCCACACATAATACTATCATCCACACATAATACTATCATCCACACATAATACTATCATCCACACATAATACTATCATCCACACATAATACTATCATCCACACATAAAACTATCATCCACACATAATACTATCATCCACACATAATACTATCATCCACACATAATACTATCATCCACACATAATACTATCATCCACACATAATACCATCATCCACACATAAAACTATCATCCACACATAATACTATCATCCACACATAATACTATCATCCACACATAATACTATCATCCACACATAATACTATCATCCAAACATAATACGATCATCTACACATAATACTATCATCCACACATAATACTATCATCCACACATAATACTATCATCCACACATTATACTATCATCCACACATAATACCATCATCCACACATAATACTATCATCCACACATAATACTATCATCCACACATAATACTATCATCCACACATAATACTATCATCCACACATAATACTATCATCCACACATAATACTATCATCCACACATAATACTATCATCCACACATAAAACTATCATCCACACATAATACTATCATCCACACATAATACTATCATCCACACATAATACTATCATCCACACATAATACTATCATCCACACATAATACCATCATCCACACATAAAACTATCATCCACACATAATACTATCATCCACACATAATACTATCATCCACACATAATACTATCATCCACACATAATACTATCATCCAAACATAATACGATCATCTACACATAATACTATCATCCACACATAATACTATCATCCACACATAATACTATCATCCACACATTATACTATCATCCACACATAATACCATCATCCACACATAATACTATCATCCACACATAATACTAGCATCCACACATAATACTATCATCCACACATAATACTATCATCCACACATAATACCATCATCCACACATAAAACTATCATCCACACATAATACTATCATCCACACATAACACTATCATCCACACATAATACCATCATCCACACATAATACTATCATCCACACATAATACCATCATCCACACATAATACTATCATCCACATATAATACGATCATCCACACATAATACCATCATCCACACATAATACTATCATCCACACATAATACTATCATCCACACATAATACTATATCCACACATAATACCATCATCCACACATAATACCATCATCCACACATAATACTATCATCCACACATAATACTAGCATCCACACATAATACCATCATCCACACATAATACCATCATCCACACATAATACTATCATCCACACATAACACTATCATCCACACATAATACCATCATCCACACATAATACTATCATCCACACATAATACCATCATCCACACATAATACTATCATCCACATATAATACGATCATCCAAACATAATACGATCATCTACACATAATACTATCATCCACACATAATACTATCATCCACACATAATACTATCATCCACACATTATACTATCATCCACACATAATACCATCATCCACACATAATACTATCATCCACACATAATACTAGCATCCACACATAATACTATCATCCACACATAATACTATCATCCACACATAATACCATCATCCACACATAAAACTATCATCCACACATAATACTATCATCCACACATAACACTATCATCCACACATAATACCATCATCCACACATAATACTATCATCCACACATAATACCATCATCCACACATAATACTATCATCCACATATAATACGATCATCCACACATAATACCATCATCCACACATAATACTATCATCCACACATAATACTATCATCCACACATAATACTATATCCACACATAATACCATCATCCACACATAATACCATCATCCACACATAATACCATCATCCATACATAATACTATCATCCACACATAATACTCATCCACACATAATACTATCATCCACACATAATACTATCATCCACACATAATACTATCATCCACACATAATACTCATCCACACATAATACTATCATCCACACATAATACCATCATCCACACATAATACTATCATACACACATAATACTATTATCCACACATAATACCATCATCCACACATAATACTATCATCCACACATAATACTATCATCCACACATAATACTATAATCCACACATAATACTATCATCCACACATAATACTATCATCCACACATAATACCATCAACCACACATAATACCATCATCCACACATAATACTATAATCCACACATAATACTATCATCCACACATAATACCATCATCCACACATAATACCATCATCCACACATAATACTATCATCCACACATACTACTATCATCCACACATAATACTATCATCCACACATAATACTATCATCCACACATAATAATATCATCCACACATAATACTATCATCCACACATAATACCATCATCCACACATAATACCATCATCCACACATAATACTATCATCCACACATAATACTATCATCCACACATTATACCATCATCCACACATAATACTATCATCCACACATAATACTATCATCCACACATAATACTATCATCCACACATAATACTATCATCCACACATAATACCATCATCCACACATAATACTATCATCCACACATAATACTATCATCCACACATAATACCATCATCCACACATAATACCATCATCCACACATAATACTATCATCCACACATAATACTATCATCCACACATAATACCATCATCCACACATAATACTATCATCCACACATAATACCATCATCCACACATAATACTATCATCCACACATAATACTATCATCCACACATAATACTATCATCCACACATAATACTATCATCCAAACATAATACTATCATCCACACATAATACCATCATCCACACATAATACCATCATCCACACATAATACTATCATCCACACATAATACTATCATCCACACATAATACCATCATCCACACATAATACTATCATCCACACATAATACTATCATCCACACATAATACGATCATCCACACATAATACTATCATCCACACATAATACTATCATCCACACATAATGCTATCATCCACACATAATACTATCATCCACACATAATACTCTCATCCACACATAATACTATCATCCACACATAATACCATCATCCACACATAATACTATCATCCACACATACCACTATCATCCACACATAATACTATCATCCACACATAACACTATCATCCACACATAATACTATCATCCACACATAATACTATCATCCACACATAATACCATCATCCACACATAATACTATCATCCACACATAATACTATCATCCACACATAATACGATCATCCACACATAATACTATCATCCACACATAATACTATCATCCACACATAATACTATCATTCACACATAATACTATCATCCACACATAATACTATCATCCACACATAATACTCTCATCCACACATAATACTGTCATCCACACATAATACTATCATCCACACATAATACTATCATCCACACATAATACTATCATCCACACATAATACTCATCCACACATAATACTATCATCCACACATAATACTATCATCCACACATAATACTCATCCACACATAATACTATCATCCACACATAATACTCATCCACACATAATACTATCATCCACACATAATACTCATCCACACATAATACTATCATCCACACATAATACTATCATCCACACATAATACTATCATCCACACATAATACTATCATCCACACATAATACTCATCCACACATAATACTCTCATCCACACATAATACTATCATCCACACATAATACTATCATCCACACATAATACTCTCATCCACACATAATACTATCATCCACACATAATACTATCATCCACACATAATACTATCATCCACACATAATACTCATCCACACATAATACTCTCATCCACACATAATACTATCATCCACACATAATACTATCATCCACACATAATACTCTCATCCACACATAATACTATCATCCACACATAATACTATCATCCACACATAATACTATCATCCACACATAATACTATCATCCACACATAATACTATCATCCACACATAATACTCTCATCCACACATAATACTCTCATCCACACATAATACTATCATCCACACATAATACTCTCATCCACACATTTTGTTAGGTTATTATTCTTATTATTATTGCTTATTCTAAAATTGATTCTATTGTTTTTTCTTCCCAATCATCAATACCCCATAATGACAAAGCAAAAACAAGGTTTTTAGAAATGTTTATATATTTATAAAAAAAACAAAGAACCAAAATATTATATTTACATAAGTGTTCAGACTCTTTACTCAGTACTTTGTTGAAGCACCTTTGGCAGAGATTAAAGCCTTGAGTCTTCTGGGGTATGACGTTACAAGCTTGGCACACCTGTATTTGGGGAGTTTCTCCCATTCTTCTCTGCAGATCCTCTCAATCTCTGTCAGGTTGTACTTTGCTATGTTCATCTTTGCGTCGATCCTGACTAGTCTCCCTGTCCCTGCTACTGAAAAACATCCTCACAGCATGATGCTGCCTCCACCATGCTTCACTGTAGGGACGGTGCCAGGTTTCCTCCAGACGCTTGGCATTCAGACCAAAGAGTTCAATCTTGGTTTCATCAGATCAGATAATCTTGTTTCTCGTGATCTGAAAGTCATTTAGCTGCCTTCTGGCAAACTCCAAGCGGGCTGTCATGTGCCTTTTACTGAGGACTGGCTTCCGTCTGGCCACTCTGCCATAAAGGCTTGATCGGTGGAGTCCAACAGAGATGGCCGTCATTCTGGAAGGTTCTCCCATCGCCACAGAGGAAGTCTAAAGCTCTGTCAAAGTGACCATTGGGGTCTTGGTCACCTCCCTGACCAAGGCCCTTCTCCCCCGATTACTCAGTTTGCCGGGCGGCCAGCTCTAGGAAGAGTCTTGGTGGTTCCAAACTTCTTCCGTTTAATAATGATGGAGGCCACTGTGTTCTTGGGGACCTTCAATGCTGCAGAAGTGTTTTGGTACCCTTCCCCAGATCTGTGCCTCGACACAATCCTGTCTCAGAGCTTTACGGACAATTAATTTGAACCCATGGCCTGATTTTTGCTCTGACATGCACTGTCAACTGTGGGACCTTATATAAAATCAAATCAAATCAAATTATATTTGTCACATGAGCCGAATACAACAGGTGTAGTAGACCTCACAGTGAAATGCTGAATACAACAGGTGTGGTAGACCTCACAGTGAAATGCTGAATACAACAGGTGTAGTAGACCTTACAGTGAAATGCTGAATACAACAGGTGTAGTAGACCTCACAGTGAAATGCTGAATACAACAGGTGTAGTAGACCTTACAGTGAAATGCTGAATACAACAGGTGTAGTAGACTTTACAGTGAAATGCTGAATACAACAGGTGTAGTAGACCTCACAGTGAAATGCTGAATACAGCAGGTGTAGTAGACCTTACAGTGAAATGCTGAATACAACAGGTGTAGTAGACCTCACAGTGAAATGCTGAATACAACAGGTGTAGTAGACCTTACAGTGAAATGCTGAATACAACAGGTGTAGTAGACCTCACAGTGAAATGCTGAATACAACAGGTGTAGTAGACCTCACAGTGAAATGCTGAATACAACAGGTGTAGTAGACCTCACAGTGAAATGCTGAATACAACAGGTGTAGTAGACCTCACAGTGAAATGCTGAATACAACAGGTGTAGTAGACCTCACAGTGAAATGCTGAATACAACAGGTGTAGTAGACCTTACAGTGAAATGCTGAATACAACAGGTGTAGTAGACCTTACAGTGAAATGCTGAATACAACAGGTGTAGTAGACCTTACAGTGAAATGCTGAATACAACAGGTGTAGTAGACCTCACAGTGAAATGCTGAATACAACAGGTGTAGTAGACCTTACAGTGAAATGCTGAATACAGCAGGTGTAGTAGACCTTACAGTGAAATGCTGAATACAACAGGTGTAGTAGACCTTACAGTGAAATGCTGAATACAACAGGTGTAGTAGACCTCACAGTGAAATGCTGAATACAACAGGTGTAGTAGACCTGACAGTGAAATGCTGAATACAACAGGTGTAGTAGACCTCACAGTGAAATGCTGAATACAACAGGTGTAGTAGACCTTACAGTGAAATGCTGAATACAGCAGGTGTAGTAGACCTTACAGTGAAATGCTGAATACAACAGGTGTAGTAGACCTTACAGTGAAATGCTGAATACAACAGGTGTAGTAGACTTTACAGTGAAATGCTGAATACAACAGGTGTAGTAGACCTCACAGTGAAATGCTGAATACAACAGGTGTAGTAGACCTTACAGTGAAATGCTGAATACAGCAGGTGTAGTAGACCTGACAGTGAAATGCTGAATACAACAGGTGTAGTAGACCTTACAGTGAAATGCTGAATACAACAGGTGTAGTAGACCTTACAGTGAAATGCTGAATACAACAGGTGTAGTAGACCTTACAGTGAAATGCTGAATACAACAGGTGTAGTAGACCTGACAGTGAAATGCTGAATACAACAGGTGTAGTAGACCTCACAGTGAAATGCTGAATACAACAGGTGTAGTAGACCTTACAGTGAAATGCTGAATACAGCAGGTGTAGTAGACCTTACAGTGAAATGCTGAATACAACAGGTGTAGTAGACCTTACAGTGAAATGCTGAATACAACAGGTGTAGTAGACCTCACAGTGAAATGCTGAATACAACAGGTGTAGTAGACCTCACAGTGAAATGCTGAATACAACAGGTGTAGTAGACCTCACAGTGAAATGCTGAATACAACAGGTGTAGTAGACCTTACAGTGAAATGACTGACTTACAAATGATTAACCAACAATGCATTTTAAAGAAAATACCTAAGAAAAGTAAGAGATAACATTTATAAATATTTAAAAAGCAGCAGTAAAATAACAATAGCAAGACACAGTGTCCAAAGAAGGGCCAGAGGCGTCTGCGTAGAGGTGGATCAGAGAATCACCAGCAGCAAGAGCAACATCATTGATGTATACAGAGAAGAGAGTCAATGTGGAGGCTATATACAGGGGGTACCGGTACAGAGTCAATGTGGAGGTTATATACAGGGGGTACCGGTACAGAGTCAATGTGGAGGCTATATACAGGGGGGTAGCGGTACAGAGTCAATGTGGAGGCTATATACAGGGTGTACCGGTACAGAGTCAATGTGGAGGCTATATACAGGGGGTACCGGTACAGAGTCAATGTGGAGGCT
>NC_088227.1:45269910-45272410 GCF_036934945.1 Oncorhynchus masou masou | reverse complement strand
TACTCAGGATTTTGTTGAAGCACCTTTGGCAGTTATTACAGCCTTGAGTCGTCTTGGGTATGATGCTACAAGATTAACACATGTATTTGGGGAGTTTCTCCCATTCTTCTCTGCAGATCCTCTCAAGCTCTGTCAGGTTGGATGGGGAGCGTTGCTGTACTGCTATTATAAGGTCTCTCCAGAGATGTTCGATCGGGTTCAAGTCCGGGCTCTGGCTGGGCCACTCAAGGACATTCAGAGAATTGTCCTGCGTTGTCTTGGCTGTGTGCTGAGGGTTGTTGTGCCGCTGGAAGGTGAGCCGTCTCACCCAGTCTGCGGTCCTGAACGCTCTGGAGCTGGTTTTCAAGGATCTCTTTGTACTTTGCTCCGTGCATCTTTCTCTCGATCCCGACTAGTTGCCCAGTCCCTACCACTGAAAATCATCCCCACAGAATGATGATGCCATCACCATGCCTAATTATTGGGATGGTGCCAGTTTTCCTCCAGCCGTGATGCTTGATATTCAGGCCCAAAAGTTCAATCTTGGTTTTAGCAGACCAGAGAATCTTGTTTCTCATGGTCTGAGATTCTTTAGGTGCCTCCAAGCAGGCTGTCATGAACCTTTTACTGAGGAGTGGCTTCTGTCTTGCCACTCTACCATAAAGGCCTGATTGGTGGAGTGTTGCAGAGACGGTTGTCCTTCTGGAAGGTTCTCCCATCTCCACAGAGGAACTCTGGAGCTCTGTCGGAGTGACCATAAGGTTCTTGGTCACCTCCCTGACCAAGGCCCTTCTCCCCCAATTGCTCAGTTCAGCTGGGCAGCCAGCTCTAGGAGGAGTCTTGGTGGTTCCAAACTTTGTCCATTTAAGAATGATGGAGGCCACTGTGTTCTTGGGGACCTTCAATGCTGTAGGAATGTTTTGGTACCCTTCCCCAGATCTGTGCCTCGACACAATCCTGTCTCGGAGCTCTACGGAAAAAAGCTCAATTTCATGTATCCCAGCAAAGGGTCTAAATAGTAAAAAATAGGAAATAAGGTATTTCTGTTTATTTAAAAATAAATATTTGTGAATGGAGTAGTACACAGAGAATAGACTGACGAGTTTCAGAAGTAAGGTTTTTGTTTTTGGCCATTTTGAGCCTTTAATCGAACCCCCAAATGCTGATGCTCCAGATACTCAACTAGTCTAAGGAAGGCCAGTTTTATTGATTCTTTAATGAACACACCATTTTTCAGCTGTGCTAACATAATTGCAAAGGGTTTTCTAATGATCAATTAGCCTTTTAAAATGGTATAATAGGATTAGCTAACACAACGTGCCATTGGAACACAGGAGTGGTGGTTGCTGATAATGGGCCTCTGTACGCCTATGTAGATATTCCATTAAAAATCAGCCGCTTCTAGCTACAATAGTCATTGTAACGGTCGTCGTATGAAGGTGTGGACCAAAGCGTGGTACATGTTCATGATCTTTATTAACTGAACACTTAAATAACAAAATGAACAAAGAGAATGAACGAAAACCGAAACAGTACGTCTATGTAGATATTCCATAAAAAAGAAAGAAAATCAGCTGTTTCCAGCTACAATAGTCATTTAAAAGGGTGCAGGGCGAGACCCAGATGCAGACACAGGAGGCCAATGGCTTGAGTCTCTATTTATTATAATCCAAGGAGCAGGCAAGAAAATGGTCGTGGACAGGCAAAAGATCATAAACAGGGTCAGAGTCTAGGAGGGACAAGAGTGGCAGAGGTCAGGGCAGGCAGTAAGGTCAGGCAGGCGGTTACAGAGTCAAGGCAGGCATGGGTCAAAAACAGGAGATAAGAAACAGCAGGAAAAACACACTGGTTGACTTGACAAGACAAACTGGCAACAGACAAACAGAGAACACAGGTATAAATACCCAGGGACTAATGGGGAAAATGGTGACAGCTTGAGGCGGGTGGAGACAAGCACAAATAAACAGATCAGGGTGTGACACTAAACTGTATTTCTGATCAATTTGATGTTATTTTAATGTGCTTTTCTTTCAAAAACAAGGACATTTCTAGGTGACCCCCAACATTTGAACGGTAGTGTACATACAGTATATATATATAGACTACACCTAATATAGATGTTATGTTCCCCAGTTTATGTGTTGTTGTGGGTTTGTATGTGTGTCTATTTTCAGGAAATAGCTTCCTGGATTCCTCAAGCAGCTGAATGATCGTCCCCATTGCTGATTGGAGCTCTGACCCCTCCCTCTCGTCAGGGGAAACAGCTGTTTCTTCAATTACCAACTCCTTCTCCAGTTTGATGAAAGCCAGTGTTCCTTCGTCAGAGAGGAGAGCTTCTTTTTATGTCCTGTGTTGGTTGTTGCGAAAGTTTTTTTTTTTTAATATTATTTTGTAGCCGCTCCTTCAGGGTATGACAATGAAATTTCACGTTTAGATTATTGCTAAATTATTCTGTTTCATTGGTTCCCTGGGGGGAAGGGGAACACACCTTAGGAGTGTTTAGGCAAGAGGCCTGCGGGCA